>NC_134486.1:14111617-14306617 GCF_040206685.1 Ascaphus truei
TTCTTCTTCTTGTTCTTCAGGATATCACCCTCAATCTAATGGGCAGAACGAGGGGGTTAATCAATCACTCGAGAAGTATTTAAGGTGCTTCGTCTCAGACTCCCTGGACGACTGGTCGGAATTACTTCCCTGGCCTAAATATGCCTTTAACTCCTCTTGGAATGAATCCCCTTGTGAGACGCCTTTCTTTATTAATTACGGATTCCACCCGGCTCACCTGCCTATTTCCAATATCTCCTCTGGTGTACCATTCGTGGATGAACGCATCTCCCTCCTACATGACTCTTGGGCTAGATTTCAATCGGCACTTCAAAAGGCCTCCCTGACTTCGAAAATCAAGGCTGACCGTCGTCGCCAACCTGCACGCAATTACAAGCCAGGGGATAAGGTTTGGTTGTCTACCAAGAATATCCACCTCAAAACCCTTCCCATACTGTAAATTGGAACCTAGGTTTCTGGGCCCATTTCCTATCATGGAGCAGATAAACCCGGTGGCCTTCCACCTTCAAAGCATGAGAATTTCTAATGTTTTTCACACATCACCTCTCAAGCGTTCATCTCCAGTCCTCACTTTCCGGACCACACTCTTAAACCAGATCCTGTGATCATACAGGGCAACAAAGAGTACAAGGTCAAAGCTATACTGGATTCCCGCCTCTCGAGAGGTAAGGCTCAATTCCTGGTTCAGTGGAAGGACTTTGGACTCGAAGAGAGGTCATGGGTACCTCTTAAAGACATTCACGCATCAGGGCTTCTCAAAAGCTTCCAAAAGAAGTTTCCATCCAAACCATGGGAGGATCATCCTGAGGCCGACCCTGAAGGGGGGGGTTACTGTGAGGATTAGGGCGTCTCGGCAACCGCAGTGTGAATCTCCCTTACCTCCTGCTGCTCCCTCTACTGTGGGACGTCCCCCTCGCCAGCTCCATCCACCCACCGTTACCCTGGGGCATCCCCGCCGTCTCCGGCGGCCCGCCTCTGCTCCGCAGGTACTTCCCTCTAATGCGACTGCCGTTAGTCCCATGCATGCTTGGATAGCGTGCGCCGGGTGAAGATAATTTATTCACTGCACTAGCAGTGAAACCACGCCCCCAAATAACCTGCAGGCTATTACCCCAGACCAAACTTGCTCACCTGCCTGCCAATCAAGGGGACCTATCCAGGACAGCTCCACGCGCTCCTCCAGGCCTGCCTCCGCTCCCGATTGGTCAGCCGCACTATATATTGGCAGACTAGACTCTCTGGCTCTCGACCCCTATGGATACAAATAATACAGTGCAAATAAAAGCTTGTATTGCTCATGTTTGCTTGCTTTTTTTGATGGATTTTTAACTGTATTTTGCAGCTTGGTGTGCAAATGTGTTTGCTATAGTTTATTTCAGGGTGGGGGGGCCTTGCTTTTTAATAGTGGCTTATTGTTGGTTAGATTTAGTTGATTGATGGTAATTTATTTCTGATTCCTTGTTTTGTTTCTAGGATTTGAATAGTGATTTGTTTAGTTGATTTGGATTGGATTGTAATTGATTTGTGAATGAATTGATTGATGGTAATTTATTTCTATTTATTTGTTTTGTTTCTAGGATTTGAATAGTGATTTGTGCACAGTAATTGATTTGCATTGTATTGGAATTGATTTGTGAATGGATTGATTTATGGTAATTTATTTATTTAATTTTATTTAGAGCATTGCTTGTCATACAGTACTGTAGTGTATGTGTCAGAATGTACTGTATTGCGGTGTTAGTAAGAACAGTAGAACTGTATTTATTTTATTATGCTACTGTAGTTAATGTGTTTAATAATGGGCCAAATAATCTATTATCCATATCTGGATAATAGTTATTTGGCCCATTAATGTAATGTATGTGTCTTTGGTGGTACGGCGGGGCGGGGGGTGAGGGGGTTGATTTATTAAACTGTGTAGGCCATTGTTTAGTTTTTTACACACAGCGTTGGCACCTGTGCCTTAACTCCTTCATTGCCTTAGCAGGCATTGCATGGCCGCTAAGGTAATGGAGCTGCTTACATTTAAAATTTGTATTTATTGTGTGCATGGGGTCTCCTGAAATAAACAAAGTTGATTTCAGGTCCAGGGACCCCCTATTTCTCGAGTTACAGGCCCCGTTATGGGGTACCCGTATCCCTCTAGTCCTGCGGTCACGTGACCCACAATTTTAACATGGCGGGGATACCGGCACCCCATAACGGGCCTATAACTCGGGAAGTGGGGGTCCCCGGACCTGAAATCAACGTTGTTCAGCTCAGGAGACACCCTGCTCACGCACACTATGAATAAAAATAAAATATAAGCAGCTTCATTACCTTAGCAGCTACCCGCTAAGGTAATGATTTTTTATCATTAGGGGAGGGGGTTGATACTAGTTTGGGGGAGCAGGGGGTCTTCCGAGCTAAACAAAGTTTATTTCAGCCTTGGGGACACCCTACTTCACGAAATACAGGCCCTGTTATGGGGTGCCGGTATCCCTCTGCATTGTTTTGATTCGATCCCACAGGATTTTAACATGGCGGGTGTACCGGCACCCCATAACGGGGCTTGTAACTCGGGAAGTAGGGGGTCCCCGGACCTGAAATTAATTTGTTCAGCTCAGGAGACCCCCTGCTACAAAACTGTTATTTTAGAATTTTAATAAAACCCCCGCGATCGGCTGTTGGAGGCGCGCAGTTAGAGTGACTGATTCAGACTCTCTTTCTGCGCGTCTATTACACAAAGGCAGACGTCGGTAGCATTCACATAGCAGGAGTCCCTGCTTTGGGAAGCTAATGTGTCGCGGTCATTTCATTAAACACAGCAAGCTTTGTCCCCGTTTTGATCACGGTTTCCCGCATTAATTGCCGCTTGAAGTGTTCGAATAACGGCCGCTGCTTCAGTAGTATCTCTTGTGGATGTCTATTCTGGCTCTCTCTTTTGTCCTCGCTTATTCAGGTTACGACTCGGCTTGGCAGACTACAATCTCTGGCTCTCGACCCCGGCTCCCTCTTGACTAATCAGCTTCTCACGTCCCTCGATCTCAGCTTGGACCCCCTGTCACGGTAACTTGTGATAGGATATAATATACAGAAAATAACTGGGTTGAATTGAACAGGACTTAGATATAATAAAGATAGTTTATTCCTTAAATAAGTGAACACACAAGATGGTACAAATAAAAGACAAAATATAGCACTTACTTCGGGGGTTGGGTAATGAAGCAATCAGGTACAGGATTGGCAATTTATACAGCAATCAGGCATCAAGTAGTTGGTAAAATTGAGGATACTGGGAATAGGGCTGACACTGGTTTATATGGAATTTCAGTCCTATACCCTGGCATTGGGTGCCAGACATTGGATGACAATTATCTGCACCCAATCCCTCTTTGCCAGCTAACATGGGAACAGTGTTAGATCATGCCCCCAGTTAGTTGGCACATGCATACATCTGGCCCTTGGGGTCTCATTTCTTTAGCCCCAAACCAAAGTAAGGGCGCCTAAAAGTCTACCAGACAGGTATCTGGACAGGAAAGCCTTTGTCTGTAAGTGTGAATTACAGCACTTACAGACCACTCAAGCCATGCGTTTCTCCGCCCTAATGTATAAAGCCAGAGTGGCTGAGCCTTTGATCAGGGGGTCTGTTGTAGACAATGGGTCGTCCTCTCTGAGCATTAACATTAAGCAGAACCAGGGACTTTCGCGGGCTTTAATCCCCGCTTTGAAATACAGTAAAGTTCTTAATATATATATATTAAAATAATCCATTCGGCTGGGCCGAGCAGGCTGAAACTTGCCAGACCCTAATGCTGGAGGGGACTCTCCATGGTGGCCAAGTTTCAGCTCGCTGTGACCCACCGGACCGGATTTACACCATTACAGTTTAAAAGCCCTTTTGGAATATGAGGCTTTTTTCTGCCATGCAACTCAATGGCAGAATCCCAAATTTGCAATTACTCTGGCTCCGTTCTGTTGCCCCGGGAGGGTTGGTATTTGCCATGCAATTTGCCAGTGTCAGGAACTGCATCGCTCCTCCGGTGTCCCTCTGTCACTCCACGCAGTGATCAGCACCAGCATTTCAGGGGTGAATGGACTGGTAGCCACAGCGACCAATACCCCTCCTGCGGCTCTATTCCCGGGAGGTGCCCCCGCTCCCTCCCCGGGTCTCTGCCATCCCGGAGCTGGGTCCATTCCTTGCTCTCCGAGCGGCTGCAAGGCGACAAGCGGAGCTGGGTTTCGGAGCTCCGCAAGCCTGGTTTCGTATTCTCTGACGGTCTCCACCATCTGCTCCATATCTCTGCCCTCCATGGGCAGCCTGTACTCGTGGCACTTGTTCCGCAGCTGAGCCCAAGTCCGGACTGTAGATGAACCGGCACCCTCGCTCATGGTTCAAGGCTTTTAGGGGTTAGGTAGGAACAGTGAGTTGATGTTATATCTTGTGTTATATGTTGTACACCCGTGTGTTCAATATCGTTAGCCTTAGGAATTCGTAATTCACCCGAGTTCCTACTATATTACAGAATTCCCGCAGTAAACTGTAATACAGGTTCAATTCAAACCTGCCGCTGCCACCAGGTTATTATATGCCTGTCACGGTAACTTGTGATAGGATATAATATACAGAAAATAACTGGGTTGAATTGAACACTACTTAGATATAATAAATATAGTTTATTCCTTAAATAGGTGAACACACAAGATGATACAAATAACAGACAAAATATAGCACTTACTTAGGGGGTTGGGTAATGAAGCATACAGGTACAGGATTGGCAATTCATACAGCAATCAGGCATCAAGTAGTTGTAAAATCGAAGACACTGGGTATAGGGCTGACACTGGTTTATATGGGATTTCAGTCCTATACCCTGGCATTGGGTGCCAGACATGGATGACAATTATCTGCACCCAATCCCTCTTTGCCAGCTAACGTGGGAACATTGTTAGATCATGCCACCAGTTAGTTGGCACATGCGCACATCTAGCCCTTGGGGTCTCATTTCTTTAGCCCCACACCAAAGTCAGGGCGCCTAAATGTCTACCAGACTGGTATCTGGACAGGAAACCCTTTGTCTGTAAGTGTGAATTACAGCACTTACAGACCACTCAAGCCTTGCGTTTCTCCGCCCTAATGTATTCAGCCAGAGCGGCTTAGCCTTTGATCAGGGGGTCTGTTGTAGACAATGTGTCACCCCCCTGAGCATTAACATTAAGCAGAGCCAGGGACTTTTGTGGGCTTTAATCCCCGCTTTAAAATACAGTACAGTTCTAAATATATATATATATTAAAATAATCCATTCGGCTGGGCCGAACGGGCCGAAACTTGCCAGACCCTCATGCCGGAGGGGACCCTCCATGGTGGCCAAGTTTCAGCTCATTGCGACCCACCGGACCGGAGTTACACAATTACAGTTTAAAAGCACTTTTGGAACACGAGGCATTTTTCTGCCATGCAAGTCAATGGCAGAAACCTAAACTTTGCAATTACCCTGGTTCTGTTGTGTTGCCCCGAGAGGGTCGGTATTTGCCATGCAATCCTGCCGGAACTAGGACTACATGGTGGCTCAATCTCAGCCCTCTAGGTTGAACAGAACCAGAGTTATGGGTTCTAGGTTTCTGCTCATTCCGACTTAGCCGTTTTTACTTCCGTCTTTTACCTCCGCCATTGGAGTCAATGCACGACCCTCATAATGAGCACGACCCTTTACCGGGGTCATTAACTCTCGGACCCGGTTGGGGTCGAGTGAGGGGGTTCCTAGGATCTAGGGCCAAAAATAATTTTATTCCGGGGTGCCCTAGAACCTAAGTTTCCCACTCCAATTTAATTTGAACTTGACCTGGAGTGATCAAAGCTCTCTTTCAGATAATATATCCGCTTTTGCAGTCTGCGGTTTGGATGGCTGCCAACCCGTTCCTGGAGGTCGGCTTTGAGGAATCCCCATTGAAATGAATGGCTCCATTGACTTACAATGGGGAACCGTCGCTGCTCCTCTCGGGCGTCACCTGCAGGTCTTCTCTGAGAATGGGCCCAAATCGCCAGAATCCCCATAGGATCGTATGGAGCTGCAACGGCTGCCTATGGGGAACTGCAAAATGGAGCCTGCAAAGGCGGGAAAATGGAACAAAGGGCTATAATCACTTCCTAACTATTAACCCTTCTCCTCCCGAACGGATCCCAGTGTGAGTGTTGGTGCAGACACTGCAATGGGGGAAATACATTGTTACAGGGGAATACATTTGGGTGCTGAAGCAGGGTAAACACACATTACTGGACCGCAGACCAGTTAACCCCTTGCACCCAAGTGAGGTCAGGGGGTGGCCATATGGGGTGCAACCCCTTTAATACTGGGCCAATCCCCCTCTCCCTCTATACCCGACCTTCCAGATCTCTCCTATCCCTGACCTTGGCTAATGGCAACTACTACTTCTCTTCTTTTACCATTACCGGCAAGTATTGCTACAGCACATTTACTCGGGCCTGTTAATATGTCTATACTTTTAAGGCCATATTTAATCTTATCAATATCCAATAATTGATGATTAGATCTAGACATTAGGATATTGTTATGGCGCCATGTAAGGGGTTAAAACAAGTCTTTGAGATAAAATACATTGGATTGTATAGATTTAGTATTGATGTATTCTGTCGCTGATTTTTTTTAAGTAAAGACAAACACCTGATCTAGTTTCCTCCAGTCACCAATCAGAATTATCTCTGTAATCTAGCATTATTATCTCTGCCTATGAATTTCTTCTTTTCTCCAAATAGGTAATACTATTTGTAGTCATCTTCAAATTGATTTTCTACATAAGTATGAATAGTAGATCATCATTGTCTAACATTACTTAGTATGATAATTGTGATCTATGTTATTTTAGTATCAATTCATCTTAAATACATTTTGTCCTCCTAAACAAGCCAGTTCTAATTTAACAACTAAATAAAAGTCCTCCTCTGAATATTTTTTTTTTTAGTTTATACCTAATATTATATTGTTTTTTTTTTTTAGATGCATTGTATGTGTTCAAGATCTTTATTGTCTTTTATATATTTTTGTATAGCATATGTTTATGTACCTGCTCAGGTTTTGAGTTGCAATTTATATATATATTTTATATTTATTTTATATTTACATTATTTATTATGCTTAACTATTGGGCATATTGATTAGAGCATTTATGTTTATGAGATTGAAATTAGTCATTAGTGCATATACTATGCACATGAGTTTCTAGCTAGCATATCTTAATTAGTTGGTTTCTGGGTATATATAGCAGCAACAAGTATACCCAGAATTTATCCCCTGACAAAATCAGCATACAGTATCTGAAGTTACGCGTAGGGTCGCATGTGATGCTGATGTCTAGGTGTTCCTTCGTGATTTACTGACACCATAATATCAAGTATACCCGCTGTTATATTGAATTCACTCCCAGCCCAGAACCGAAGACACCGGAGGTCTGCTTCCGGAGGAAGAGTTTGACGTGACTGACAGCGCGAGTTCCTGCTGAACGGAGGCTTGTGGTAGTCAGCACGATTGTTTGGAGCAGTGGAGGAGAGGAGCGGAATTCTAATCATTCATCGGAGCATGAGTATAATTCTCATAACACGCTTTTACAAATACTTTGTTTGTGAGTTTTAATTTGTGAGCCTTGGATTTAATTAAATTGTTTTTTATAACAGTAATGCACTAGGGTTGGGCGCTTTATTCTTTATATATATATATATATATATATATATATGCAAATACAACTGTATGCTCATTTGCATGTCTTAGGCAGGTCTGCAACCCTGCCTTTCACCATCATCACCCAGCATACTGCACTTCCACTGCAGCAAGGGATTCTGGGAAATGACATGCAAATAAGCACACAGTGTCACTTTTTGCCTCAAAAACAATTTTTAACATGGTTCCCTAAAGGCTTAAGCTTGCTGCATGGTCACAGCTTTAAGCACAGCCAGGGTTAAGGTGCATACGCAGAAAACCACCCACAGACAACTGTTTCGACCTTAATGGGTCTCATAAGTGTGGGGCTGATTAAACTGGGTATGCAAAGAGGCTATGGGATAGGCTATACCATAATACTGAGTTAAGTTATGGTGAGTAAAAAAAGTGACAAAAACCTTCCACAGGAAAGCAAATACTGTATGCAAATACAACTGTATGCTCATCTGCATGTCTTAGGCAGGTCTGCAACCCCACCTTTCACCATTATCACCCAGCATACAGCACTTCCACTGCAGCAAGGGATTCTGGAAAATGACATGCAAATGAGCACTCAGTGCCACTTTTTGCTTCAAAAACCATTTTTAACATGGTTCCCTATAGGCTTAAGCTTGCTGCATGGTCACAGCTTTGAGCACAGCCAGGGTTAAGGTGCATACCCAGAAAACCACCCACAGACAGCTGTTTCGACCTTAATGGGTCTCATCAGTGTGGGGTTGATTAACTGGGTATTCAAAGAAGCTATGGGATAGGCTATACCATAATACTGAGTTAAGTTATCCACCTGGATGCCCAATTGTTGCGAGCATTGGATCTTTGGGAGATGGGTTATCGTGGTATGTGGACAGCTTTTTACAACCTTTGGTCTTCCGTCTGCAATCATTCATCAAGGACACAACGGAACTTATTGTCGCTCTACAGGTTGTGGTCTGGAAGAAGGAGTACAGGTGGGTCACATTAGATGTGGTCTCCCTGTACTCCATTATACAGCACGAGCACGGTTTAACAGCAATACGGCACTTTTTGAATTTATCAGATATTTCTGTCATTCATGGGGCTTTTCTTCTGGAATCTATCACTTTTTTATTAACACATAATTATTTTATGTTTGATTCACAGTTTTATTTACAGTTATTAGGCACAGCAATGGGCTCCAGTTTTGCACCATCATATGCTAATTTATTTATGGGTTTTTGGGAAGCACATTATATATATCACATTAATAATTTATTTCGCACTAATATAATTTTCTTTAAGAGATATATTGACGATCTCATAATGATCTGGGAGGGTGATGAAGTTTCACTGTTTTCTTTCATTAGTACACTTAGTCACAATAATTTAAATATAAATTTCACTTTTGAACAAAATATAAATCATATAAATTACCTCGACCTATTCCTTTACATAGACAACGACATGACCATACAAACCGATATTTTCAGGAAGGCAAATTCCAAAAATACGTTGCTCAGGGCCAATAATAGCCATCCACGTTCTCTCATAAAAAGTATACCACAGGCCCAATTCATCAGGCTAAAAAGACTTTGTTCGAATAATGACACGTTTCTCAAACAGTCTAAAGACATGTCAGACAGATTCAAGGCTAGAGGTTATACAGAGGAGATTATCAATACCGCCTTTAAATATGCCGATTCACTAGATAGGGCTAAACTTCTGAATAAGAATAAATCAAGGAGACAAACAACTAGGTTTAATACTTTTACTGGTACTAATGATAGATGTCCCATCTTTGTAACAACATACACTGGCGACACACTTTATTCGAGCTCGGCTAGTCCCACGAATTCGGGTATACCCGGGTGTATTGAGGTTTGTGACTGTTTTCTGCCCGAGTGCATTGAGGTATTTTCCAGGCAGGGATTGAAGCATTTTATTCCCGCTGGCTGCAATACTGCACAGTATATATATATATACTGCATTACAATTCATGAATTTATGCCATCTGGTAGACACGCGAAGCATTGCAGCCTATTAAATCCTAATCATTATCATTTAACAGATCAGCCGCCCGTCAGCCAGGCATGAACCCAGGCTGGGAAGGCAAATGCAACGGGGCATGTCAAAGGTGAGGAGCGGCGCATTCCAGGTATCTGCCAGGTACATACTGGGTATTTGCTCGAATAAAGTGTGTCGGTGCAGTATAGTAAACAATCGAAGTCCATCCGGGATATAGTCAATAAGCATTGGCCAACATAATCCTTGGATAAAGACATTACAGATATCACTAAATGTACACCAACATTTACTTACCGTAAAGCAAAAACGTTAGCGTCATATTTATCACCTAGCCTCTTTGACTCCCGTTCTGATTACCCACAAATTCAGGGTATACCAAGGGTTTTTTTTCATGTGGCCACTGCTCAATGTGTCGCTATGCTCACCCTGTGAAAGTCATTATGTATGATTCCAACAAAAAGAAGTATAACATCACAAGCTTTATTAATTGTAATAGTAGCTTTGTGATATACATGTTATCATGTGGTTGTGATAAAAAATATATAGGTCGTACAACTAGACAACTAAAGACAAGGATAGCAGAGCATGTGAGACTCATTAAGAAACAGGATAAAATACATTCAGTATCCAGGCACTTTAGTCTTTGTCCAAAAGGGGGTATAGCCCATTTTTCATATTCAGCAATTGAGCATATATTGTGTCACCCAAGAGGGGGAGATAGGGTTAATAAACTAAATAGACAAGAGATGTTTTGGATCCATACCCTGAACACACTCCAACCATCTGGTATAAATTTAGACTGGGAGCTAAAACATTTTTTGAACACCTAGCTCCTTTCAATATGAATAGTGCTCGAGGTGGGGATCCTTTCTTATGCTTATTTTTATTATGCCTAAAAGAGTTTATTATTTTAAAGTGTATATATTTTTCTATGTACAGATAATGTTTTATACGTATCATCTAAATATGAGTTATCTGTTAGATTTTGTCTATAGTCAGCTTCTCCATTAGTATATGTATACATTGAAGCGTTGATAGCAGGTATTAAAGCATACATATAGGTTGCATCTTTAGCTTCTTTGCATTGGCCCTTTAAGAGTAATTTAGCTCTATCAATATTATTATAGTGCTTATTATATATTCATATATCTGTGTAAATCATTTATGATGAGCCAATCGAGTCGTTGATGTTTACACTATTCTTTTTCCACATGTTCTTTGTTTTTAAACCCCTTTTTTTTGTGTTGTTTGTTATGTCCAAATATTGTCACTTTGTTTAATTATCATGAGTATATCTTGTGTTACACTGTGTTCATTATGAGCACTTCCTACTCTCTCGATGCAAGCCGATATTATTTAATTCTGATTGGTTCTCGGCCTATTGGCTGAGAATGGTCATGTGGTTAGTTTTAGCCAATGGTTATACGGCATTGCGTATTTAGAGAGAAGAGGACGGAGAGGGTGTTACTCTTTGATAAAGTTCTACTATAGAACGAAACGCGTCAGAGGTATACTACCATGTGGATGTTCTTTTTTCTTTTTTGATTATTAAAGTAATTTAGTTTTTACGCGCCTGGTTGGAGTTCTTTCCGGAGTACCAGTGACCGCCGTTTTATTCATTTACCTCGTTTCTTAGATGACATCATTATGATTTGGGATGGTGAAAAGGCGGCCTTAACTCACATTTTGAATTCTTTTGACAATAATCATTTAGGACTAAAATTCACTCACACCATCAATGCAGAATCCATACTATTTTTGGATCTAGTCCTAGCCTCATATTCAGACTTGAATATCACCACCCCCACTCACTTCAAGTCTGTCTCTGTGAACAACTACGTCCATGCGTCCAGCAATCACCACAAACAATGGCTCTGGAAAATTCCTCTAGGGCAGTTTCATCGGATCAAAAGAAACTGCACTAGAGAGTGATTTTCTGCACCAGACGGACACTTTGAGTCAGAAATTTCTAGCCAAAGGCTACAGTATGATAGGAAGTTAGTTTCAGACTCCCTCAGAAAAGTGAGGGTACTTGATAGGTCTCTATTATTAACCACATCAAATAAAAGGCCTCACATGGGGTATGGTGTTCCTAGATACACAAGGCACACTGGTCCTTCCATCTTGAGATTTGTAACTACTTACAATCAATCTTATAGAAACATCCAAAAGATTCTCAATGATCATTGGAGAATTCTCAAGTGTGACCCACATTTGGGGTCTACCCTCCCAGAGAGGGCCTCCATCATCTACAGAAAGGCTAGAAACATCAAAAATATAGTAGCATCGAGTCAACTAAGGCCAAGTGGTCCACCTGTCTCTTCTGCGACTGCAGGCCCATCTGGTAATCTCAAGTGCGGGAGGGCCAGATGCACTACTTGCAAGCATCTAGTGGTCAAATCCCAATTTGCATCATTCAGTAAGGGAACGGTTTAACAGATGAAGTGCAATATCAATTGCCTTAGTACCTATGTCGTATACCTGATCCAGTGCGGGTGTGGCCAGCAATATGTTGGTTGCACCACGTGCTCATTAAGCGTTCGCTTCCTCGAGCATAGGAGAAATGTTTTAAAGGGTATTAACACTCACAGTCTCCCTCGGCATTTTAAATTAGCCCATAATCAGGACCATACTGTAGTTCTATGACCATCATGGGTCTTGAACACATTTCTCCTTGCAATCTGGGAGGTGATCGCTTCAAAGCACTTTGCCGGCGTGAGACATTCTGGATCCACCAGTTGGGTACCATAACCCCTGGTGGACTGAATCAGTGTTTGGATGTCAGCACACTTGTTTAGTCTCCTTGCTTCCTTGGTCAGACTCCCTGTCCACTCTGCTCTTCCTCTATCTCGCATGTCCTTGACAGTTACTCTAATCTCTTTCTCCTGCAATTATATCTATCAGGTGACCTTATTTATTAATTCATTCAAGATGGTATTTTGCCAAGAGAGAGTGATTTTTATCACGGCAACCTTTGTCAGCAGCTATTTCCTCTGTGTCATTGACCTCAGGTGATTCGGTCTGTATCTTGACATAGACATTTGATCATGTGTGCGAGTAAGAGTTATACAGTGGCGGCCGACCTGAGTCTAAAACGGCTAGATTCGCGGCTCTCAGATAATCCCGGTTAGGTGCGTTTTTTTTATTTTTTTGCCCGGAGTGAATTGCGTTATTTTAGCTCTCGTAATATTAGCATTTTATTCTCGCTGTCTGCAATACTGCAATGCCGTGTAAAAACTCAGGGGGAAGTTTGCGAGCTGTTGTCTTGGAAGTCTAATACCTTCGCGGTTCAACCTATGTCAGTACACAGTCTGTGTGTGCGCGCGCAGTAATTGTAATTTGCATATTTAAAGTATACAATACATACATTTGCAGTGCTGTACTGTACAGTATGTCTCATTTGAAAATTGTTGAAATGCATAGGCGTGTGCAGTACTGTAACAGTGTCACATTTCGGCATATACAGCGCTCGCCCCTCGCTCAGGATAATTAACTGCCCTGCAGGATATTTCAACTTCTTATCTTCTCTACAATGCAGTACATCTCTCCCACACCATTCCTTTGAATGTGTGTCTGGTTTCAATCACATTCCTTCTTGACAGCAGGTGATTACTACGCATGCACCTGTAACTTCGCCCACCACTGCTTGCTTGCTTTAGTGAGTGACCAAAAAAAAATTTAAAATAAAAAGTTTCTATTCTAATTTTTTTTTCTCCACAAGCCTGCAAAAACCATCTTGATACTGTATTACGATATTAAATCTGTGCTGTAGCTTTTGACTGCGACCCTGTGCGTTTGACTGCACATGGTTGATTTGTGTGCTTTTTACTGTACATACTGAAATTATAGTACAGTATGTCATTATCTTTGAACTTAATGCAGCTGTACCCTGTAACCCCCTGCCCCACGAACATACACAAGGCTAGCTCAAGGATTTGAAATTCCACGGAGTCATTCATTTTCTGAATCTTGCCATTGTGTTCTTAATCCGTCCATAGCCGAGCTACAAAGCCTCACTGCGCCTGCATGTAATCCTCTTTTAGATGGGAGCTAGCTGCTTACTGTGCATGACTCACCCAACGCCCCCCTCTCCACAGAGTCGTTAATTTTCTGAATCTTGACATTGTGTTCTTAATCCGTCCATAGCCGAGCTACAAAGCCTCACTACACCTGCGTGTAATCCTCTTTGAGATGGGAGCTAGCTGTTTACTGCGCATGACTCACCCAACCCCCCCCCCCTCCACAGAGTCATTAATTTTCTGAATCTTGACATTGTTTTCTTAATCCGTCCATAGCCAAGCTACAAAGCCTCACTGCGCCTGCGTGTAATCCTCTTTGAGATGGGAGCTAGCTGCTTACTGCGCATGACTCACCCAACCCACCCTCCACGGAGTCATTAATTTTCTGAATCTTGGCATTGTGTTCTTAATCCGTCCATAGCCGAGCTACAAAGCCTCACTGCACTTGCGTGTAATCCTCTTTGAGATGGGAGCTAGCTGCTTACTGTGCATGACTCACCCAACCCCCCCCCCTTCACAGAGTCGTTAATTTTCTGAATCTTGACATTGTGTTCTTAATCTGTCCATAGCCGAGCTACAAAGCCTCACTGCACCTGCGTGTAATCCTCTTTGAGGTGGGAGCTAGCTGCTTACTGCGCATGACTCACCCAACCCACCCTCCACAGAGTCGTTAATTTTCTGAATCTTGACATTGTGTTCTTAATCCGTCCATAGCCGAGCTACAAAGCCTCACTGCACTTGCGTGTAATCCTCTTTGAGATGGGAGCTAGCTGCTTACTGCGCATGACTCACCCAACCCCCCCCTCCACAGAGTCGTTAATTTTCTGAATCTTGACATTGTGTTCTTAATCTGTCCATAGCCGAGCTACAAAGCCTCACTGCGCCTGCGTGTAATCCTCTTTGAGATGGGAGCTAGCTGCTTACTGCGCATGACTCACCCAACCCACCCTCCACAGAGTCGTTAATTTTCTGAATCTTGACATTGTGTTCTTAATCTGTCCATAGCCGAGCTACAAAGCCTCACTGCGCCTGCGTGTAATCCTCTTTGAGATGGGAGCTAGCTGTTTACTGCGCAGGACTCACCCAACCCCCAACCCTTTGAGGCTTTGTTTACGGTAACGCTTTGGAAAATCCCTTCTCGAATTTGATTTGCACAGAGCATCACCTCTCTATGCGCCTGTGTGTAATCCTCTTTCGGATGGGAGCTAGTTGATTACTGCTCATGCGCCTGCAACTTCACCCACCACTGTTTGCTTGAGTGCCCCCCCCAAAAAAAACTTTTGAATTATAATTTTTTAACTGTTATTTTTATCCACAAGCCTGGAAAACAATATTGATATTACGATATTCAATCTGTGCTGTAGCTTTTGACTGCGACCCTGTGCGTTTGACTGCACATGGTTGATTTGTGTGCTTTTTACTGTACATACTGAAATTATAGTACAGTATGTCATTATCTTAGAACTTCATGCAGCTGTACCCTTTAACCCCTTATTTGGGGGTGTAGGGATCAAATTATTATGTTGAACTGCCTTTTGAAATTACTGTACTCTACTCTAAGTAATTTCTTTGAACTGCTGCACAACTAATCCTTCATCCCTCCCCCACGCACACACAAACTCTTATCGACAAACATCTCAACAGAGTCATTCATTTTCTGAATGTAATCCTCTTTGAGATGGGAGTTAGCTGCTTACTGCGCATGACTCACCCAACTCCCCCCCTCCCTCCACAGAGCCATTTATTTTCTGAAGCTAGTCATTGTGTTTTTAATCCGTCCCTAGCCGAGCGTCAATCACCTCACTGTTCCTGCATGTACTGTAATCCTCTTTGAGATGGGAGTTAACGCATGACTCACCCAACCCCCCCAACCCTTTGAGGCTTAGTTTACGGTAACGCTTTGGAAAATCCCTTCTCGAATTTGAAATATAAATCTGATTTGCACAGCATTGTGAGAATTGAGAGTTAAAAAAAACATTAACTGATTCATGTTGTTTTGTCATTCTTTCTTATTCATTGGTGTACTGTAGGTGTGGGGGAGGGAGGGGGGGGTGTTGTCAATGATTATGATTAGCAGGAATGTAAATAAATATTTATTTTATTTTATCAGGAACCAAAAATTCAAATATAAAAATAATCATGAAAAATACATAATGCAGTCTTTATTAAGTTCTTCTGGCAGATTGAAATTGGATAAACATTTAGAAAACATTTGTAAAACATGGTAAAACATGAATAATGCACATTTATAAGAATAATATTTAATAATATATAATGTATAATATTTATATATAGTAATATACTTTTTTCCGTCTTTATCTTGTTCCTCATTCTGTGAACAGTACAGTAGTTCATTGAGAGAGGAGAGGTTTTGTGTACATCATTAATGCTGTTTACAGTAGCGACATACTTTATTAAAGTAAATGCCGGCGGCATGCCGTGATCTACCCCAGCTGCCGCCAGTCAGAAACGCGCGCCGCCGCGTTTCCCCCACGCACCCCCCCTCCACATCGCGCGCAATTACCCCCCCAAAGACACCCCGAACCCGGCTTCTACTCTGCCCCTCTGCTTCCCCGCACCCCCGCTTACCTAGATTTGAACTCCAGGGGTGTCGGGGAAGCCTGGGGAAGCCGGGGAAGACGGGGAAGCCGGGCGCGCTTGTGACCGTGACGTCACAGTGCGCCGCCACGCGCCGCGGCTACCCGCTTCCCAGCCTCATACAGCCAGCGGCATTTGCTCGAATAAGAGCTGCCGCTGCTGTATATAACAGATTTGACTGCACACAACACCCCACCTCCCCCAAGGCCATCTTTTTTTCCTGAAACGACAAGAAAACAAAAAATTAGTGCAGTTATGTGCGTAGTGTATTATGGCATTGTGTGATGTGTAGTACTACTGTAGATGGCTGGTGTTGCTTTCTCTGGAAAGAAAAAAATTGAGCAGTTAGTAGGCATTTAGTACTCACAAACTAGTCTATACTGGAACTACTGGAACTACTGTATACTCTGACTACTGTTAAATACTACAGTATGTAAACAGATGGCTGGTGCTGCTCTCTCTAAAATTGAGCAGTTACTGTACTCTACTGTAGGTGCATACTGTATTATGGCATTATGGCATTGTGAATGCAGTTAGTACTGTCAAACTAGTCTATACTGGAACTACTGTATATATGTGTGAGGAGTCTGGGATCGCGGCACCCGCGCCCTGGCTTCTCCTCACCTTCGTTAACCCCCGCTGCTGCCACCTACCTCCTGCTGCTCTGGGGGTTCCCCGCCGTCCCCGATGGTCTGCCGTTCCTGCTAGCTCTTCCCTCTCCCATGCGGCTGCCATGTGTCCCGGCCGCGCGCGTGAAAAGCGGGCGCCGGGTGAAGATAATTTATTCACTGCACTAGCAGTGAAACCACGCCCCCAGCACACTAATTGAAACTCCTGCCAGAATAAGAGTCCTCACCTGTCGGCCAATCAAGTGGACCTATCCAGGATAGCTCCACGCACTCCTCCAGGTCTGCCTCCACCTCTGATTGGTCAGCCGCACTTTATAGTGCCTGTCCTCCCACTCACTCATTGCTCGACATAGTTTCCACTTGGATTCTTCTCTGGAATTCTCTCTCTTATTCACTCAGGTTACGACTTTGCTTGGCGGACATCTATCTCTGGCTCTCGACCCCTGCTTGGACAACGACCTTCCGGAATTCTCCAATCCCTGACCTTGGCTAAACGGCAACGACAACGGCACTTCTTCACCGTTACCGGCAAGTATTGCTAGCCAAACGTCACCTGGCCTGGCAACGCCTAAATCACCACACTCCGGACACGCTCCTTTTGCTGTGGGTGTGTGCCCATATATGTTCCTCACCTCAGTAGAAGGGATGGGTCTGGTCTGCGGGCAGCACCGGCGTAACAATATGTACTGTATGTACTGTGCCATACTTACCTGTATCATACTGTACTTACAATACTACAGTACAGTACTACTTTCCTGATGCTTGCCCATTACGCGTGATCACAATGGGCAACACAGTCGCAATATGGTCTATATATTTATTGCAGCGTTCCACGGTGAGTACATCGTTCCAAAAACTCATTATGCCTTTCGCCAACTCGTCCTTTTTGGAGGGTTTCACCACTTTCCGAATATGGTCCTTTAGCTGAGGCCAGACCATTTCGATCGGATTGAAGTCTGGCGATCTGTCATTGGAAAAATAGGACAATTAGTTTAAGAGATACAGTACATAGTAAAAACTGTGGGGAAAAAATGAGACACGGTTACCGCACTTACTCCGCTGGCGTCTTCACCCAGTTGATACCGTGCTCAAGGATATGCGCTGTTGACGCGGTGTGCTTCGGATCGTTGTCCTGGTAGAAGCGGTGACCATCCGGGAACTCGTGTGTGATGTATTCCACTATCTCAGCACAATTTTCTCTTGGAAGAAAGCTTTATTCATGATTCCTATAACAAGAAAAGAAAAGTGCTCAAAAAACTGCACAATAGTAAGGCTACACTAGAACAGTACAGTGCATAAGGCTACATTATATTTTAGATATTTTACCTTCAAAGATGAAATGCATCCTGGTCCACGCCTAGAGATGGCACCCCACACATGCAGCTTCACAGGGTGTTTTGGCCGCGGCTTCAAAGATATGCGAACTTTTTTGTGGAACGCAAAGGTGGCAAATCTCTCCAGCGAAACAGTAGACTCGTCAGTGAAGATGCAATCCTGGAAAGTTTCTCCACTGTCGATCCATGCCTAGGCCTGGACCACTCTCTTGATTTTGTTAACATCCCTTTTCATGGGATACGCTCTGTAATGACAAGGAAAAAATAATTTTAGCGGTACAGTACAGTTTCCTAAACAACACTTTTACCTCCTGTACTGTCCAGTACTAACCTCACACGTCCATATTTCCATCCATACTGTGTCTCATCTTCTTTATGCTGGTCTCGGATACAGTGAGATTGTGATTTTCCTGCAGAGTGTATTTGACCCTTAATGCACTCTTCTCATCATTCTCCTCACTTATTTTGTCCACCAGAAGAGTTGTCTCCCTACAATGTAAAGAAAAACAAACTATTAATATGCAGCAATATAAAATATTATATACTGTACTGTTGTAATATAAATATAAATATAAAATATATATATACTGTTGTAATATAAATATAAATATACAAAATATATATACTGTTGTAATATAAATCTTAAAAATATATATACTGTTGTAATATAAATATAAATCTAAAAAATATATATACTGTTGTAATATAAATCTAAAATATATATATAATGTTGTAATATAAATATACAAAATATATACAGTTATATACAGTATACTGTTGTGATATAAATCTACAGAAATAACAAAAATATTAGATACAGTGCTGTAGATCTATAGTACAATATTTTATCTAAAAAAAATATATAAATTTAAGTTGTATAAATATATTTACGTGTTAGTTACCCTTGGTGCCCTTTTGCATTCTCTGTTTTTCCGTGTGCATGATACCTCACGGTGGTTGCTGGCACAACGATGGCAGAAGTAGCTAACCAGCGTTTGATAGCAGCAATTCGGTGTCCGCTCGTGTACATCTCCTTAATTCGCATGCTGAGCTCCTTGGAAATCTTTTTAACGGGCATTGCTGCGAGTAGAAAGAAATACAAACACAAGAATGTATATTCGATGTTTAGTCAATGTGTATTCAATGTGCAGTGAATCCACAAAATGGATGATGTATTTATACGGTAATGACTCACATTAGAGTATGCCCACTTTCAACACCTGTACCTCGTTGCCATGCATAAAAGGTTACACACTTTGCATAGCCCACCACTGGATGATCTTTATCTGAACTTGCCCTTGTCCAGATACTGCATTGTGCCATCTGCTTCCATGGATCAACCCCGATTCTATGGACGTAGGAAACCACTCACCTCTGCCGTGCCTGTCACGCAGAAAAAGCGAAAGGCAGTTGACGTTTCCACGCCAAGGTCAAAGCGACAGGCTAAGGCCAATAAAGAAAACCTTCTACTGACCCCAAAGGCTAAGGGTTTTAATAGACGTCAGCCTTATTATGTCAAGAAGAAATACGGTGATTTACACTCCACCCAAAACAAATGGCAGCCAACCCATCGAACCCGCAGACCACTTCCTCCCATACGATTCGACGACTCTGCCGCCGCTGTCCCAGAAATCTTCAGCCCGTCTTCTCCACTCCTCGTCCTCGACGCTGCCACCGCCCTCCCGGAAACCCACAGGCCATCTTCTCCAGTTCTATTTGACGACGCTGCCGCTGGTGCCTCTGAAATCCACGGGTCACTTTCTCCTTTGCACTTAGACGACTCTGCTTCTCGCCCGGAAATCCAGAGGTCACTTTCTCCATCCCTCTTCGACGACACTGCCGCTTCTCCTTTACCGGATATCCACAGGTCACCTCCTCCACCCTTCTTCGACGACGCTGCCGCTTCTCTCCATGGAACCCCCATCTCATCCTCCATAGCACTCACCCAGATGTCCACACGCCATGCACAAGAAGCAGCTCGTTAGACCGGATGCTGAATGGGATAAGTGTGGATATCCCTGTGGACTCCATTATGCTGACAAAGATAGATCTGCTTCTGGAGACCATGCTAAATATGGAGCAACGGATGCTACGTATGGATCAATGGATGGATCGACGGATGGAGAAGAAAGAGGCTGACATAGCGGGTATACATCATTTTCTCGGTGTTCATGCCCCTGTTTCCCCGACGCCGGAGCAGGAGTGTGGCATGGATGTGATGAGTGGGAGCATCGACACCCTTCCATAACCAAGAGTACCCCCTCAACCAGAAGATGTAGTGCACATGTATGCCGTTGAGGAGGGCATGACAACCACGTCAAGACCACGCCAGGAGACAACACGGCAACCAAGACAGGAGGAAAGCTTCCTCCCTTAAAACCTACCCTCGCCTGTCGCCTCAAGCACATCCGCTCCCAGAAGACCTACATTCGCTCACATCGATACGGTGCCCAACATCACCCTGCACGATCTGCCACCGGCGCTAAGGGAGAAGTATAGGGTGATGAGTGCTGGTGCACACCACAAGTATTCCTTGTTCATTTTTAAGCACCATGTGCCCTACTCGTTGTACTGCGACTGGGCCTTCAGAGTGAACTACGAAGGAAATTGCCTAAAAAAGGCACTTCCAGACAATTTAAGAAAGACCATTCTGGAGGAATTGCGGCGCTTTTATTCAATTACAGATCTTGTAATGAAAGGCGTTCGAGACTGCATTAATGGCGTTTTGCGCCATGCAAGGCATCGGCCATGGAAGGACAATCTGGTGGGCTGTGCATTTGACTGAGTGTTCCACTGTTGAAAATGTTTGGTAAATGTTTTGTTCCAGTCCCGGAGGGCCACAAAAAGGCCCGGTTTTCAAGGTTGTCTTACTGTAGTGGTGCAGGCCTGACTGTTCTGCACACCATCTCACTGCAAATGTTTTGACTTGCTGTTCTTGTGTAAAGGAGATGTTCCGTTTTGTATATTTTCTGAATAAAGAATGGTAAGACCATACTGTTGTGCTGAACTGTATTGTACATGTTTTGACCTGCTGAACTTAAATAAACGAGATGTTGTTGTGTTTTTTAACTTGAATTTATACAGAAATGTTTTAACTTGCTGTACACACACACAGGACCTGCACAATACCAGTCCTGGAGGGCTGCAAACAGGTCCGGTTTTCAAGGTTGTCCTGAAAACCGGGCCTGTTTGCTTCACTCAAGGACTGTAGTGGTGCAGGCCTGACTGACTGTTTTTCACACCATCCTGCTGTATAAAGTATGTTTCTTTAATAAAGGAGATGTTGCGTTTTTTATACTGTATTTTATGAATAAAGATTTTTTTTTAATCACAGGTAAGACCATACTGTTGTGTTGAACTGTACTGTACGGTACTGTACATGTTTTGACCTGCTGTATTTAAATAAAGGAGATGTTGTGTGTTTTAACTTGGATTAATAAAAAAAAATTGTATTTACTGTACAAAAGACCTGCACAATTCCAGTCCCTGAGGCCCGCAAACAGGCCCGGTTTTCAAAGGTTACCCGGAAAACCGGGCCTGTTTGCTGCCCTCGAGGATTGTAGTGGTGCAGACTGTTTTGCACACCATCCCACTGTACAGTATATGTTTTGACTTGCCGTTCTTTAATAAAGGAGATGTTGCGTTTTGTATATTTTATGAATAAAGAATTTGTTTTTATAACATGTGACTGTAAACCATACTGACTGACTGTAAATGTTTTTACTTTCTATACATAAACGTGAGGAACAGAGAAAAAACAGGCACCGTTGCTCAGGAAAAGGCAAAAATAGTAAATAAGCCAAGGAGAGGTTTGACCCTTAAAAAAATGTATTTAATGGAGCTAGCATACAGATAGAGCTACATTACGGGGTACACAAGACCCCCACCAACGCGTTTCGAGCAGAGCTCTTTATAAAGGTGACTGATATCTGTACTCACCACTCTGCTTTTTATACCCCTTAACATCGTGCTGGCGTCCATTCGCAATTCACTTCCTGAAACTCCTCCGGACTTCAGATCTGAGAGCAAGCTGGGAGGGACACCGTAGCTGAGGAGCACAAGCTGGTGACGTCACAGGAGGAGTAGATCGGCCGAATTAGGGGAGAAAGCAGCAAGCAGGCAGCAGCTAGCAGACTCCCGAACAAAGAAGGGGATCCTCTTCAGTTCACTGACGTATTCTCACCTTACAGCAAGCGGTTTCACCTGCTGACAAGACCAATTCAATAACGCTTATGTCCTAGTCACTTTTGGTGAGTAGGTTTCAAATTTTACACCAAAGAGGAGCAAGTCTCAAGACATCTGGTCCCTATGCAAAGGCACAGATAGTTCTTTTTAGTGTAATTCTTTGTATTTTTAGTGTAATTCATTGCATTTTATTGTATTTTTACATGTATTAAATTGCTCCCTTTATATATCCTAGTTGTCCCTGGGTAATGCACTATTGTAGTGTGTATGCTTGTTTTTTCTCTTTTTTTCTGAGGGATTTCGTCCAGAAAGGAACTTTTGTCTACAACCACATCCAAACCATTCCTCAGCGCCACAGGAGGTGTCTTTCCCCTACAATACCAAATCTGGGTAGGAGATTCCAGATTCACTTCTTTGGGCAGCTCCAGGACTACCTTCGGACTTTATATCACAGGTTTTCGTAAATTAATGTTTGCATAAGCACTTTTTGTTCACCTTTATTTCCACCAGAATGTGCAGGCATTGTTACACAAAGCAATATTATCCATCGAAATCCCTCCATTAGCTGTTTTCTTTTCTGAGGAAAAACAAAAAGAAAAGTTTTACTGTAATGGTCAGTCCCCTAAAGAAGTTCCCAGCCAGTCCCACCAATAATTTTCTCGGGGGGCGTCTCTCTCCTGTTCACATGCGCACGCACCTACCGTCGATGCGATGACACGTATATGCGTTTCAAGAAGACTCCAATGCGCATGCGCCTAGCGTTCCACCAATTGTTCAGTATCTGCAGTACTGTAGAAGCCTCTCAGCCAATGATATAGCTTACAGGAGAATCGCTTGACTTTTGAATCGCACCGATATTCATACTGTATTGTCAAAATAAAAAAAACACAGAAAATTATACGGCAACAATACTCACCATAGAATTTTCCATTCAGCTGGCGCGGGCCCCGGGCCATTGCCAGTCCAGTGTTCTTGATCATACATGTTGATAGTTGGCAGCGGGACTACTACATCAGTCAGCAGATGAGGCTGGAAATCGCTTAGGTACATGCAAGCTTGATCGAAACTGCACACGAAATCCGGCTCAGGCTTGCTGGACAGACAGCAAGGGTTGTCACTGACAGTGGGACCATTATTGGAAGCCGGTGCTGGTGCTGGCGCATTGCTTGGCAGCGACTGTCGTTTCTTAGTTGGTTTTAACACGACTTTTCGCCTTTTGCCGTCTGCATGATCATAGATACAGGAAAAAGCCTGTGATACACACCAATACCCTCCAATAAATTGTGGCTCAATACGATAAAAACATGGATCACTACATAACCTTTTCCTTATTGCATGCTTCCACACATGAGGAACTGGCAAAAATTTGTAAAAGTCATAGTTTTCGATAAAATACTGATAAAATTTGAACAACTGTTGCCGTCTTATCATCTGTTGCATTAATCGCGGCCCATATCAAATACGCGTAACTTCTGTCGGGTTTTTGGAAAACGGGCTGCACTTGAACACTCATGGCGGCGGGTCTCTGGAGAATACTGTAACAGAAACTGGTCTTTGGCTTTCTTTAATAGGAAAAGCCTAAATTGATTCATTATTGCAACCTCTTCCTTCAGTCTCAAGGCCAATTTACAATAGCACACTGTGGTATCTTTTTTAAACGAAACACCTGCAAGTCGACACATTACTCAAGCGCATGCGCATTACAATTCATGAATATCTGCCATCTGGCGGACACGCGAAGAATTGCAACCTTTTAAATCAGAATCATTGTCAATAAACGCATCAACCGCGCGTCAACCGCGCATGACTCGCGCATGACCTGGGGCTGGGAACGCAACATAAATGTGGCATGCACCCGGTGAAGTGCGTCGCATTCGAGAAAAAAGCCAGGAAAAAAGCAGTTATGTTTCAGAATAAAAGTGGCCACAGCAGTAGCAGCACGTGTTGTGTGCAAAAGCAGGTCAGGCTGGTCAGGATTGCTGGAGCAATGCCTAGTTTAGTCTGTTATGGTCAACCATTATGGGTTTTGAATCTATGGGACCAATTAACAAAGCAGTGATAAGTGGTTTAGGTGTCGATAAATTGCCTTATAGCATGCTACAGCTTGATCTGCTATTCACAAAGCAGCGAAAACAGTGCAGTAGCACACTATTATAGCTTTTTTACACCCCTAAATAGTAAGAGTCAAAAAAATTCACCAGATAGGCCAAAAAAAGTCAAAAGTGCAATTTTTTGCCAGTAACAGCTATACACAAAGTTGTGTTAAGTTTATCGTTGTATAAAAGCTCGCCATATTTCTTCACCAGCTAAAGGCTAGAGCAAAAAAGATTGAGAGATGCATAAAAGCATGTCTTTTCCAGCACTGGTACCAATCCTGAGGCCTGCAGGGGTCTCTGGTTGGTCCCTGTGGGTGCCCTGGGTCCCCATGGTGCCCAGGTGTACCCTGGTGGTTCCCGTGGGTGTCTGGGGGCCTCCAGGTAATCTCAACGGGTGTCTGTGGGCCCCATGGGTGTCCAGGGGTCCTTGGGTGGTCTCATAGGTTGTCTGGGGGCCCCCAGGTGGTCTCGCAATTGTCTTGTGTCTCCACTGGTGTCCAGGGGTCCTTGGGTGGTCCCTGTGGGTGACTGGGGACGTCCAGGTGGTCCCTGCGGTTGTCAAGGGCCCATACAGTTGTCTGAGGGTCCTTGGGTTGTCCCCACAGGTATCTGGGGGCCTCCAGGTTGTCCCCGCGAGTGTCCGGGCCCACAGGTGTCTGGGGGTCCTCGGGTGGTCCCTGCGGTGTATGGGGTCTTCATTAAGGGGTTAAAAAACCCTCCCCCGCTACCCTGCCTGGACCAGCATTCCTAGAGCCACCACCACCACTTCCATTGATTGGCACAGTGTTAAAGCATACCCATATAATATAATATGGGCATGATATAGCATTATCATAGCCAAAGGTCAACCGAAAGAAAAAAACACAAACAATATCAAATTCAATCAAAACAATCACCAAATAAACAACAATAACAATACAAAATTAAACACAAACAAATACCAGAAATCAATAAACAATAACCAAATAAGAACCAGAATTGAAAATCAAAACACCAAAAAAACATAAATAAATGAAACTCCAAATAAACAACATTGTTAAAAGCTAAAGACCAAATATAATCCACAATTAAAAAGGAAACGCCAAAAACATTACAGAAATAAACATTTTAAAACACAAGAAAAAACCCAATAATTCAAAATTAAACAAAAAACAAAAAGAACAAGAAGACCCCTAATTGGATTACATTATAAGATGAAGAAAAGAAAGAAGAAGAAAAAAACTTATTCTATCTGAGGACTTTGTTCGAGAACTCCCTGAGACCCCGGGAATCAGAGGGTGAAGACATCTAAAGGTAAGAAAAAGAATTGAATGTATGTTATTTTAATCTTGCAGGTTTTTTCATTGTATTTTTTTTTTATTTGTATTTTTTTCATTGCCCATTGAAGTATTTATGTATACCCTTTTAGGGCTATAAATACATACAGTGACAAGCATTTTTTGGAAAATGCTTGCTTTTATTTCTTTATAATGTATTTTGGTTGTTTGATTTTTAATATTTATGCTATTTATTTTGTGTTTTGATTTTGAATTATGGGATTTTTTGTTTTGTTTATTTCTGTTATTTTTTTGGTGTTTTCTTTTTATTTGTGGTTTATATTTGGTCTTTAGCTTTTAATAAATGTGTTTATTTGGAGTTTTCTTTCATTTATTCATGTTTTTATTGGTGTTTTAATTTTTAATTCTGTTGCTTATTTGGCTATTGCTTTATTGATTTCTGCTATTTTTTTATTTACTTTGTTATTGTTGTTTATTTGGTGATTGTTTTGATTGAATTTGATATTGTTGTTTTTTTTTTTAGGTTGTCTATTTACTGTGATAGTGTTATATCATGCCCATCCATATTATATGGGCATGATTTATCACTGTGCCAAACAATTGGTTTATTGGCATTTGGAATGTGTATATTTTTTATGTAATGTGTTTTATTTTTAGCCTGTTTTTTGTTTACTTCCTATTTATTCCTATAGTGTTAAAGCAGGCCCATATTATATGGGCCTGTTTTAACACTGTGCCAATCAATGGGTAGCGGGGTGGTGTACCCGGGTAGGGTGAGTGGGTAGTGGGGAGGGTGGGATAATCCCTTAATTACTATAGCGGTAGCTAAATTCTAAGGTGATTAAGGGGTTTAGGGGCCATTAGATTGTATTTTTTTTTTTTATTGTTGATGCCCATGGAGGACAAGGATGGTGATGAGGATGAGGACAGCTAAGGGGGTTATTGAGTCACGCTCATGCTTCCTCCAGTCTCTGGTGTAAACCAACTCCTTCCTTTTGCTGCTTCTGTGCGTGGCGATATTCCCCTTCTCCACTGAAGATCCACTGAGGATTACTCAACAGGTTGACCAGTCATAGAAAACTAAAAGCACAGAGGCACTGAGGTTGAATAATATTATAATAAAAGTGAATAACAAGTATCAACTTACATATAATGAATTTGTTATCCAGTGAGATCTTAAGTGGTACAGTCCATGATGCCCTGTCCATGGGTAGAAGGGAAGCAGTGCCAAGCTCAAGACAGTCTATCCCGCGTGCTGAGATTGAGTAGTGTCTCCACCTTGCTCTGCAATGCTATTTACGGGTATGTGCAGAACCACGCAGTCCGTGTGCTGTTTTGTGCACGCCTCCCAAATTCACAGTCTCTCTCTCAAGCCAAGTGGCAATTAGCCAAAGGGCAGATTTGCATGCAGTGTCCACAGTGCTCTTACCACAACATGTTTCGCAGACTAATCTGCTTTGTCAGGCGGCAGTTGCAAGCATCCACATCAGCTTTAATATCCTATCACACAGGTGTGTTTAGATATAATCCAATTTCTTGCATGTAATTGGGTCTCATAAGAAACCCCAAGCAGAAATTCCACACAGGTGTGTCAGATATAATCCAATTTCCTGCAGGCAAATGGGTCCATAGATCTCCTAAGAAACCCCAAGCAGAAATTATAATAATCTCTATATCGATCAATTGGACAATTACAATGGCAGAGTGTGATTGTGCCATCCTTTTAATACAGATCATATGCAATTTATCTGATGTGAGTGCTACAAAGGAGCATATAAAAACGTTATCTATTAATACAATGATAAATAATTAAAACATAGTTCCAATACCAACCAAACAAACTGTGACATCACAACAAAAAAAGGTAAATGGGAAGGGAAGGGGAAAAGCAGGGGGAGGAGGAGAGAAGAAAAGAGAAGAAGAAAAGGGGGAGGGGGAACTGAGGAGAGACATAATAGAAAAGAAGAAGAAATGTAACACATATACTGTGTATTCACACATAGCCAAATATGTATACATATATGTATATACATAACCTAAACATTTGTGGATTTAAAACAGGGGTTAATAATGACCCTGAAGGATTGTAAAATCTCTAAATAGACACACACGCACGTAAGTGTAAGTAACTGCATGCATAAACCATAGGTGCCAGTTCCATTAGTATAATAGATAAGTGCATGAACATATGTAGAAAACATATCCCATACACTCACAACAAATGACCAAGCCAATATGAGTGTGAGCCCAATATTAAGGGTGGGGGGGGGGGGGGTAAATGAAGATTACCTCCCTATTTTAGAAAGGGGGTAAGTTCTATGTAATAATTCAACCCTCCTGAAAAATTACTTTGCAATGTAAAATCCAGTACTGCTCCCTTCTGGCAATATGGAGATCATGGTCCCTTGCTCTAATGTTATCCTTAATTCTCTCAAAACCCATATAGTTAATCCCCTCAATGCTACATCCATGGGCATCCCTAAAATAGATCAATATATGTGTCAGTGGTTTTGATGCCTCTTCCAACTTGTGGATGTTCTGAATATTCTGCGATGTTCCATAATCCGTATTTTGAGATTACGCTTTGTTCTGATTATGTACTGTAGTCCGCAGCTGCATTGCAGCACGCATACTACATATGTAGCCAGACAGTCAATGTAGTGTTTAATATGATACTCCTCTCTAGTAATGAAGGATTTTATAATCTTTTTGGATTTCATTTTCAGACAGATTTTGCATCTATTGCATTTATAATTGCCGATTATGCACAAGGTATCTCTTAAATCCTTTTTCTGAGTTTTATTAGTACCTTTTAGGAGGCTTGGTGCAAGAATAGTTTTGATTGTCTGTGATTTTCTAAAAACTACAGGGGGTTTGGTGGGGAGAGCTTTATTGAGAATGGGATCCATATGTAACATATGCCAGTGACGGGATAGTGCTTTTTTAATTAGTGCATGTGAACTATTGAATTGGGTAATAAAATATGGAGTTTTTTGTTTCAGTTTTTGTGCATCGACACTAGTGCCAATTGCTGCAAGAGTTGCGGTATTAATTTCACCTCTCACTAGGTTGCCCACATTTTGTTTCTTTTTATCTTTCTTGTGAAACAGTGTTTCCCTGTTTTTATTGGATGCTTTCTGATATGCGGTCAGTATTAATTGTTCCTTGTATCCCTTCTGTCTGAATCTTTCTTTTAAGAATTCCAACTGTTCCTCAAAGTTTCTAATATCCGCACAATTGCGCCTTAAGCGGAGGAACTGACTGTATGGAATATTGTCAATGCATTTGTGTTCATAGCCACTAGTAGGATGTAAATATGAATTGACATTTGTGGTTTCAAAGTAAGTTTTCGTGAGTATACTGTTTCTCTCATTATAGATTATCAGATCCAGAAATGTAATTTGGTCTCTACTGATCTCACTCGTAAATAGCAGATTACATTTGTTATTATTGATGTTCTTAATAAAAGAGTCAAAGGAGTCATTATCACTGTTCCAGATAATGAGAATGTCATTGATGTATCTCCTCCGAAGCACGAGCTGTGGAGGAGATACTGTCCCGCCCGAGCTGAGTCTAACAAAAGACGGGAGCTGGCCGGGCACACGACGGGCAAGTCGCGGAAAGTTGCGGGTGCGTTCCCCGCACGTTCCCCGGACTTTCCCACGCTTCAATAGATAAGCGCTATGGCGCTTTCTATTGAAAGCGCCCGAGGCGCGGGAAAGCGGCCGCGAACCTGCCTGGTTTTCGGCAGGAGACTGCCGCGCGGCGCCAGCGGTTTTTTTAAATTGCGGTGGCGGCCGCTTTAGATTCAGCTGCGCCGCCACTGTACACTGGTTTTCCATATATGTTTTTTTAGGATGAGAGCAGCCTTCATCCTGGCAGGGGTAAGTGCAAGTTTTATTTACTTTCTGCTCCATATTTATGTTTTATTTTATATGGGCAAATACACTATTATCCATATCTGAATAATAGAATTTTGCCCATTACTGTACTGTATGTATTGTGTCAGGGGGGAGTGTACTTATTTTAATGTATTTTTTTTATGCACAGGATTGATACCGCAAGCCAGCGGGCATGCCCAGACACCTGTGGGGTCCACCACCCGTGGCACCTTCATTCACCCCCTCTGCCCCCAATAAACCTGCTATTGTGCCTTAACCCCATCATTGCCTTAGTGGCTAGCCACTAAGGTAATGAAGCTGCTTTAATGTAAATTTTAATAATAATGTGTGGGAGCAGGGGGTCTCCTGAGCTGATCTACTTTGATTTATGCCTCAGGGACCTTCCTTAGTTACTGAGCACTGGTATGGGTCATCGGGTGCCAGTATTGCCGCCATTTTTAGATTGTCCACGTCACGTGACCGAGGGATTTAATAAATGGAGGAGATACCAGCATCCCATATAACCCCATATCAGGGCCTGTAACTTGGGAAGCAGGGGGTCCCTGAAGCTGAAATAAATGAGGGTCATCTCAGGAGACCCCCAGCTCCCGCGCACAATTAATAAAAATTACATTAAAGCAACTTCATTACCATAGCGGATAGCCGCTATAGTAACAATTGGTTTTTTATTTTTATGAGGTTTTTTATACTAGTCTGCGGGAGCAGGGTATTCTGAGGTTAACTTCATTGATTTCAGCATTGGGAACCCCTACTTACCGAGATACAGGTCCTGTTGCGGGGTGCCGGTATCCCAGTACAGGATTTAAATCCCAGAGTTATGTGACAAGGGAGATTCAAAAGCACTGGGATATCAGCACCCCATAACAGGACCTGTATCTCGGAAGAAAGGGTGCCCGAGGCTGAAAACAATACAGTTCAGCTCAGGAGGCCCCCAACTCCCACACACTATTATCAAAATCAATTTTTTAATTGCACGATCGCCAGTAAGAGCCGTGCATGGAGACGCAGCTTCACCATGCAGCTCTTCCAGGCTGCAAATTTTTCTAACAGTTATCGCACTATAGGATTTATAGCACGATAGCACTGGTACAAAAAACAGGTCTGACGAAAGTGAATTTTTTCTATCAGTCTTAAAAAATGGCGTTCATTCTTAGTGAAAACCAGTTCTGGCCTCATGTCTTAGAGCGCGATAAACAAATGCATAGGGGCCTATGCAGTAATCACTGATAAGCCAATTATCGAGGCCTTTTTGCCAAAAAGGCCCACTGCTATTCAGTAAGCCCTGAAGCCCTGATAAGTCGCCGATTAAAGGCCTTACGGCAATTTTTTTTTCCCAAGAACAAATGTTCACCAGAGAGAGTACCTTATCGGCAGGTTATCGCCAGGTAGACTGTCTCGCCACCGGAAACTCGGCATGTAGCTCTCGCACTGATTCACCAGGGATTCAGCCATTCTTGCATACTGCAAGTGCAACACGCCAAAAACATGCCGAGTTTGAACCCCTGCCAAGAGTGCTTCTTCGGCGCTTACTGCATGGAGCCCACAGTTTTTGCACAACTGCCAAATTGTAAACATGTTCTTCTAAAATATTGCATTAATAGACTTAAGATACAATACAACAAAGGTTTATTTTTACCCGGATTATTCTTTACTCAAATCATTAAATGCTATAGAGTGACAAACTAACATTTCACTCCATGACATATAATCATTACTCCTTAAATTATTTACCATTAAAAACAGGCAAGCAGCGGATAGCACCCGACGAATCATTGATCTGTTGGATATATCCAATAATGATAAAATATGATGTTGAGTTTAGATGCAGAAAAGGCGTTTGATAGGATCGACTGGCCATATTTAGAGGCTATGCTTGGAGCGTTTGGATTTGGAAATAAACTAAATAAAGCAATCTTCTCATTATATTCTAACCCTACAGCTAAAGTTGTTAATCAGGGTCATCCATCAAATACACTTAAAATTATAAGCGGTACGAGACAGGGCTGTCCATTGTCTCCCCTCTTATTTGTCTCTGTATTGAACCGTTAGCATCACAGATTCGGAAACACCCTGACATCTCAGGAATCAAAATTCAATCCCAAGAGCATAAAATAGCTTTATATGCAGATTATATCTGTCTGACTGTCTCTAAACCACTCAAATCTCTGCCAAATCTATTTGACTTGTTAGGGAAATTCCATAGAATATCTGGTTATAAGATAAACCAGTCTAAATCTGAGGCACTAAATGTATCCCTTCCAAAAGAAATGGTAAAATTAATAGAGTTTAATTTCAATTTTAATTGGCAAAGTTCTGCGATTAAATATCATGGGGTACACATTACAAAGGATTTTAAAAGCCTATACTATGCAAATTATCCCTCACTCATTCGGTCTTTGATAATGGACATCAGAAAATGGAAGTCATATAAAATCTCCTGGATTGATAGGATACATAGTATTAAAATGAATATCCTCCCACGTATCATATAACTTTTCCAGACACTACCGGTACCACTTAGACTGAAAGATATAATTTCGCTTCAGTCTGAGATCTCCACATTTATATCAGGGGGGTTGGCAGTACCTTGTCTGCTGTCCTATTATAGAGCAGCCCAATTAAGTCAAATTATGCAGTGGCAGATCCATCCTGGATTGAAAAGATGGGTGGATCTAGAGCGAGAGGTTTGCTCCCCATTGGAGCTAAACAACATTATTTGGCTCCCCAAAATAGTCCTTAAGTCAGCTAACACTCTGCTATCCTCGATGACCAACTCTATTTCGGTTTGGGAGATTTCAAAATTTAGGCATAATTTAACTAATAGACATTCATTAATGACCCCTCTTTGGGGTAATCCAGAGTTTGTTCCGGGTATATCTAAAGTTGGTTTGTCAATATGGAAACAATGTGGCATTAATAGATTTAGAGATCTGGAGGAAAAAAAAAAAAAAAAAAACATTTGAACAAATTAGATCAGGCAAAAAGATACCCCATATGGATTTTTTTAGATACCTTCAGATCAGAGCATTCTACTGTATAATAAACATTCTCCCTTTCCCCCATTGACTATGTTTGAAAAGCTCTGTCTAAGAGAGACAAATACAAAGCAGATCTGGGAGAAGAGGTGAGCGAAGAAGACTAGTTGACTATTGTAACAGTAGCAGCTAAGAGCTTGATATGCACTACTTTAAAAGAGAACGCATATAAAGTCCTTATGAGGTGTATCTCACTCCACAGATATTAGCAAGGTTTGGACCCGGATGCTCCCCTCTGTGCCCAAGACAGTGTGGAGCATCGGCGAACCTGTTACACATGTTGTGTTCTTGTTCTCGGATAGTCCCATTATGGACACAAATTAGACATTGGCTTCAGAGGATTTTTGACCTCACTATTCCTCCGGATCCATGGCTGTTCCTTTTGAATAGGCCTTGGCCGGGCCTTTCCAAAACAGGTAATAAATTGATTATGCATTTAGCAACAGCCACGAGGTGCGAGATCGCGGCACTGTGGAAACAAGTAGAGATTCCAAATATCCCCCAGATTAGGAATAGAATGTGGTATATTTGCCAGATGGAAAAATTAATGAGTTTGGTCAATGACACTGGCGCCAAATTTATAAAAGTCTTGACGCCAGACAGATATCCCAGGAGTAGAGAGAACCACAATCTGGCAATGATAGAGATAAATGCGTTCTCGTTTGAAATACACACTCGGCCACGCTAATTCTCAGGCGGCCTGCACCGCGGGTAATTTAAAACCCCGTGCAGACGCGGCTGATGCCTGATGCGTGCCGCTCGTCACTGGAGCCTCAGCTGGTGAGCCGGTCACACGTACCAGGGTTACGCCGGCATCCCAAAGATGGCCCGAACATGGGGGGTGAAGGCGGGGTAAGGCCCAGTGATGCTGTCCCTGCGTTGTGCATCACTGGGATTGGGAGAAGCAGAGGCGGAGCAGCCAGGTGGACACGCGTCATTGGACCGGAGGAAGGGAAGATGCGGCTGGCGCGCGGCCAAGTTCGGCGCCAGCCAAAAAAAGCCCCGAAAAATTGCGGGCATTTGTAAGAATAAAGCTGGCCGCAGCAGTATGGGCAAGAATATGGGTAAGAATGAGCTATAGGTCATCTTTTAATAAGACTAACAAGGCCTTCAAGGATGAAATAAGAAAAAAAAGAAATAATAGAAAAATAATAAGGATGTTAGTCATCCACACAAGAATTGGAGAGAGTTCTTATAGGAGTAATAGTAAAATAAGAAAGGAAGAGATCCCACACCTGTTATCCCCCCTCCCCACCCCCTCTTTTTTTTTTTTTGCCTTTTGTTTTTTATTTTTTTGTTTGATACAATTTTAATGAGAGTATTTTTTTTGTTCCACTTTTGAAATTTCTGAATATACGATGTTTTGTTTGATATGAAAAAATTCAATGAAAATTTAAAAAAGTTGAAAAAAAATACTACTCACCATTATCTTTCTAAAAAAAAAAAAAACATCAAACAAAAAGCATTTGAAAGGATGTCCCCTTTTTCTTTCTTAGCTTGGACACAGAATTATAAGACAAACAGAAATCATAAACTTCTGATTTTGTAGCCAAATATTTACATATGATCCTAAAAAATTATACCTCATCAATGATACCAACATCTTAACTAAACAATAGTATTTCTCTATATTCTTGGTGAAAAAAACAAAACAAAAAAAAATGTTGATTATTTTTCCTGCATCAAAAATCTAATTTAAAATGAATTTCCTTTTTCATTCCTATAATTATAACTAATCTGAATACTTTCATCATACAGCTCAACCCCATAATAGCACGGTCCTAGGGGGCCACCCCATCTGACCGCGCTATAATGGGGATTGCGCTAAAAAAAAATTAAATGGCCGCCGTGCTCCCCGTCACAAGGAGGGGGGAAGAGGGTGGAGGGGGGAGAGGGTGGAGGGAGGAGGTGGAGTAAGGCGCCGGCAGCCCTACATGATCCCCCTTAGCAGCCTCCATACTTCCCCCAGCAGCTCCGTACCAATCACCCCCCATCAGCTCTGCACTGATCCCCAGCCCCGCACGGATCCCCGCCAGCAGCACGCACCGATACCCCCACTGCTCCATACAGATCCCCGCCAGCAAATCCACACCAATCCCCCCCAGCCCCGCACCGATCCCACCCAGCAGCCCCACAATGCCCCCAGCTGCCATGACACCAGAGTTAGGGGTATGAGGGGAGGGCTGTATGTGTGCTGTGTGTGTGCTGTTTGTTTGTGCTGTGTGTGTGCTGGTGCTGTGTGTGCTGTGAGTGTGTGTAGTGTACTGTGACTGTGTGCTCTGTGTGCTGTGTGTGCTGTGTGTGCTGTGTGTGCTGTGTGTGCTGTTTGTGCTGTGTGTGCTGTGTGTGCTGTGTGTGCTGTGTGTGCTGTGTGCAGTGAGTGTGTGCAGTGTGCTGTGAGTGTGTGCAGTGTGCTGTGTGTGCTGTGTGTGTGCTGGTGCTGTGTGTGCAGTGTGTGTGCTGTGTACAGTGAGTGTGTGTGTGCTGTGTGCATTGAGTATGTGCTATGTGTGTTGTGTGTGCAGTGTGCTGTGATTGTGTGCAGTGTGCTGTGAGTGTGTGTAGTGTGCAGTGAGTGAGTGTGTGCTGGTGCTGTGTGTGTGGTGTGTGTGCAGTGTGTTGTGTGGGTGCTGTGTGTGTGCAGTGTGTGTGCAGTGTGCTGTGTGTGCAGTGTACAGTGAGTGTTTTCAGTGTGCAGTGAGTGTGTTTAGTGTATGTGTGTGCTGTGAGTGTGTGCAGTGTGCTGTGTGCTGGTGCTGTGTGGGCATTGTGTGTGCAGTGTGTGTGCTGCGTGTGTAGTGTGCAGTGTGTAGTGTGCTGTTTGTGTGCTGTGTGTGTGCAGTGTGTGTGTGTGCGTGTGCGTGTGTGTGTGCAAACCCCCCTTTTTTTAAATATATATATTCAGGGTCCATGCTCAAACCGCGTTATTTGCGGATCCGCGTTATAGCGGATTGCGCTATAACGGGGTTGAGTTGTATGCATTAATTTGTTTAAATCTAATTGAAAAAAAATCTTTAGAATTCTAGCTAACTTCTTTCTTGGTTAATGTTAACTTGCATGTCTATGAACTGCACAAATTCCTGTGTAATTCTCAGTGAAGCTTTCACTCTTTCAGTGAAAAAAAGATGGGGGCTGCTGCAGTGAGTTGCAGACATCTTCAAGAGGGAGAGAGCTGAATTGATTTTTCGTTCAGCCTCAATCCCTATCCATGATTTTCCTTGAAATTACTTAATATTTCTGCTAATCTCTTCTCCTGTGTCTCTTTTCACAAAGCATACAATTTAAAATGTTTTCCTGATACAGTGCTAGGAATTTAGCAATACTGATTTTTCAACCCTAACACTGCAAATTGCTTACAATTTAGGTCAATGTCACATGTCCTATCCTTACATTTAACTATTATAATTTCTTCCTCCTGTATCACGACCAGCTTGTTCACAAGCTCAAACTTCAATTTAGCTTTAAATATTTCAAACTTCCTCCCTTTTACCTCTTTAATTCTGTCTAGGGTTGGGCTAAAGTCGTGAGTGGAGAACCTCAGGGATCGGTACTGGGACCCCTGCTTTTTAACTTGTTTATTAATGACCTTGAGCTTGTCATTGAGAGAAAAGTCTCCATCTTTGCTGATGATCCTAAATTGTGTAAGGTAATAGAATCAGAGCAGGATGTAATTTCTCTTCAGAAGGACTTGGAGAGACTGGAAACGTGGGCAGGTAAATGGCAGATGAGGTTTAATACAGATAAATGTAAGGTTATGCATTTGGGATGCAAGAATAAACAGGCGAATTACAAATTAAATGGGGATAAATTGGGGGAATCCTTCATGGAGGAGGATTTAGGAGTGCTTGTAGACATCAGGCTTAGCAATAGTGCCCAATGTCATGCAGTAGCTGCAAAGGCAAACAAGATTTTATCTTGCATCAAACGGGCAATCGATGGAAGTAAACATAACTATGCCCCTTTACAAAACATTAGTAAGACCACACCTTGAATATGGAGTACAATTTTGGGCACCAAACCTAAGAAAAGACAATATGGAACTACAGTAGAGAGAGTGCAGAGAAGAGCCACCAAAATAATAAAGGGGATGGAAAATCTAACATTTGAGGAGAGGCTAGCTAAATTAGATTTATTTACATTAGAAAAGAGGCGTCTAAGAGGGGATATGATAACTATATACAAATATTTTCGAGGACAATACAAGGAGCTTTCAAAAGAACTATTCAAAGGACTCAGGGCCATCCCTTAAGGTTGGAGGAAAGGAAATTTCACCAACAACAAAGGAAAGGGTTCTTTACAGTAAGGGCAGTTAAAATTTGGAATTCATTACCCATGGAGACTGTGATGGCAGATACAATAGATTTGTTCAAAAAAAGGTTGGATATCTTTTTAGATAGGAAAGGTATACAGGGATATACCAAATAAGTATACATGGGAAGGATGTTGATCCAGGGATTAATGTGTTTGCCAATTCTAGGTGTCAAGAAGAAATTCATTTTTCCCCTTATGAGATATCATTGGATGATATGACTGGGGTTTTTTGTTTGCCTTCCTCTGGATCAATACAGTGGCGACACGTTTAATTCTAATTGGGCTAGTTCCGCAAGCCGGGAGATTTCCTGTCTTGCTAGCCAAATCCCCTCGGCGTGCCGCGCGTCACCGATGCGCGGTCACGCTTCATCGGGTGCCTGCGCCCCATGCGCGCGTGCCCAAGGCTCCCCGAGGGAGCCCTGGTGTCCCGCGATGTGGGGGACGGCGGTGGGGATTTCCGGGGGAACTGGCGGACCCGGAGAGGGGAGCGGGAAGCCCCGATCGGAGGACCGCTCCTCGGAGGCTTCGGCACGCGCACGGGACACCCCGGCGCGCGCCCGGTTACTGTCGCGGCCGAGACCGGGTAAATGTAAGAATAAACTCGGCCGCGACAGTAATTAAGTATAGATATAGGATAAAGTATCTGTTGTCTAAATTTAGCATAGTTTGAAGTTGATAGACGTACGTCCTCTTTCAAGCTCATCTACTATGTAACTATGTAACTATGTAACTATGTCTAGGAGAATCAACATAAAATCATCCCAAATATTCAATGGATTACCCCCCGAGATGTTGGTATCCAATGAATATTTGGAGGCTTTTTTCTTAAGCCAGTCCATTTTAAAACGACAATCAATATATGGACTAAAAAAAACTTTCAATTTGGTTATCTTGATTACATTCTTTCTATATGTACTGTAAGTAAAAAATAACATACCGTTACAGGGGACAGAAGTAGAGTTGTGCAATCCCCTCTATATCACCCCTTTTTTCTCTTTATCCTTGCTCGAGACACCCAACTTTCTCTGGGCCGTCAAGTGACTTAACCAGGCAACCGGGGTGATGATCCAGTCTCCGTTCTTGATCTTAGTACTTCTTGCATAGAATTGATCCAAGGATCCAAAGTACCCCAATTATTTCACTCTATACATACAGTAATAATAAATGTATATGGACCTACAGCTGCAGCAGCCGTTATTCGAACAAATCACGGCACCGATTTTGTGTGCTCTGCAGTACTCCACGTGGCATGAACGCGGGCAATCGCCCCAGGCTACCGCGCTAATCGCGGATACTTTGTTTGAATTTCATTGATTCTGTTTCTTTGGTTGCAATGAAAGGAATTAATTGCAATGTGTACATTACTGTGCTACTATGCTACTTGTGTCAATTTCAGGTGTTTAAAAAGCAGAACACTAAAATGCAATTTTCTGCACTCGTGTCTTAAGGCGAGAAGGTTGGAAGAGATCACGCGCCATGACATGGGTATTCCGATGTATACACCATGTGAAGTGTTCGAATAACGGCCGCTGCAGCTGTAAGTAGCCCCTCAGATAGTATCTGGATGGCGATCAGTATAGATCTATTGTGATCGCCATCCAGATACTATCTGAGGGACCACCTACACTACCGACACACTTAATCACACTGTGGCCAGATCCGCAAGCCGGGAGATTTCCCGGCTTGCTAGTGGCCGCCCCTCGGCGTGCCGCGCGTCATAGACGCGCGGTCACGCGTCTTCGGGAGCGTGCGCCCCCTGCACGCGCGTCCAGGGGCTCCCCGAGGGAGCCCTGGTGTCCCGCGATCGCGGGACAGCGGCAGGGGGTTCCGGGGGACCCGGCGGACCCGGCAGCGGTAGGGAGAGCGCCCCGATCGGAGGGCGCTCTTCCGCTGCTTCGGCGCGCGCCCGTCACTCTCGGGCGCGCGCCAGGCTACTGCTGCGGCCAAGAACGGGCAAATGCTCGAATAAACTTGGCCGCAGCAGTAGGTCCATACACTTTTATTATTATGTATAGAGTGCAACAATTGGGGTACTTTGGATCTTGAATCAATTATATGCACCTTGTAATACTCCACATGCACCTTACTTATTTAATATAGGTTCTTTGTAGATTAAGGCAGCACTAGGTGAGCGGTATATCTCATGTTAAGTATCTTAGTACTTCTTGCAATAATGGACATCCTTTCTTTATCCTCACGGTTAACCACATTTTTCCTCCTGAACTGGAAACAATATCTATGAAGTCTGTCAATTCCGGATCGGCATAGACAAAGTTGACAGTCTGAGATAAGGTTTAGAGAATCCCCTCTCCTTTTGGGAGACACAATAACTCTCACCTTTACCCCTTTAGATGTTAGTCCGTGGCCGAACTCTCCACCATTATGTTACAAAAATCTTTGCAATGTAATACTCAGGAATCAGGTTTCCACTTCAAATTCGAAAGTCTTTATTTCTTCAATCAGGTCAGCATTTTATATAGCAAGGATACTTGCATATACTGTAGCATATACTGTAGATACTTCTGTTCAGTTTCAAGTATCTGAATGTAGTGATTATGCTATGTTCAAAGTGATTCTTTATTCTATCAGGACAAAGAGATATAAATCACATGTCTTAGCTAACTGCTTTTGCTGACTAAAACATTCTTATTTTTAGTACCAGGCTGTATTTACTCTGTACTACAGGAAGTTGCCATCTGCAAACATCTGTCTGAAATGTTTGGAATTTATCTTATCACTAACATTTCTAGGTTTCAAGTTGTCCCTGAAGTTACAAACTTAAAATAAGATCCCTTAAAAGAAAAACAACTTGAAATGTTTTAACCTATTGAGTGCTGAATATATATATTGCTTTCCTACTTAATATAGAAAAATATATAGATATTAAATAATATATACATTTTCAGTTTGCAGTTACAGGAACAGTAAATCTTGCTGCATCTGTAGATGTGAGTATGTGAACATAGAATTACCTGTAACTAAATCCCACTACTTAAGTGTCCACTGCATGGTCTAACCATGGTATTTCCTGAACATAGGCCAATTTTTATGTCAGGTGTGCAAAGAGTGACATTGCACAAACTGACATTGTTTATAATGGAAGTTTGAGACTTTAAAACCATAGCATACCCATTATTCATAATGTGTGTAAGATGTGTGTTTAAGATTCTCATTCAATAAACTTTGTGTTCCAATCAGCACTATTCTGACAATGAAGGCTACTAATGCCTGTAAGCAATAACATATATTGAGTAATAACATGGAGAAAGCAGAGTTGTCGAACAATCACATTCAGAGCAGGACTCTAATATAACTTCCTGATATTGTGTTGCATGATCTGGGGCTGGTAACTGGTCTAGCTGGACTTCCAGGTAGCTAGGGCCTGTCCGTCTAGTACGTCTCCCAAGGGAAGTGTAATGGGTGCTCACCACAAACAGGATGGCACCGCAAGGCTGAGGTGGGGATGTTAGTATGAACCGACCTCCAGCCGCGTGAGCGCGTCTGGAGTGCAGAGTGATAGTCGTGTAGCCAGGTCAGGGTTGGACAAGGTAGGGTAGTCGTAATAGTCATCGTGGTCAGTGTTTGAAGAAGTCGGATGGTCGTAGAGGACAGCATTTGTCGAGGAGCGAAGACGGTAGAGGTCAGATGCAAGCCGAGGTCGAGTAGGAGAGAAGTCGGTTGTGGGGGCGGGACCTAATGCCGTAAACATAGGTTTTGATTTTATTATTATTTTATTACTTGGTTTTGCCTTAAAGAGACAGTGTGCCTCTTTCTTTTATTTTGGAAAGTTAATCAATGCAGGTTTAAAGTCTAAAAACATACCTTTTTCACTCTTACTGACCCTACTGCAAGGCCGTACTGCCACAACAGTTAGACCCTTTATGCACGACACTATGTAACAGGGAAAATCTATATTACTCAATCTGCGCTGTGCATGCAGCAATGCTAGAAATGAAACATTATAATATGTGGCTCATGACTTTCCCTTGCATTCTCAGACCCCCCGCTCTGTGTGCAGTGAGAGCTGCCTGCCTGGGTACAGAAAAGCTCAGCAGGAAGGAAAGCCCAGATGCTGCTATGTCTGTGTTCAATGCACAGAGGGGGAGATCTCCAACAGCACTGGTTAGTAACTCCTAACTCATTCATATTCTGTTTTGCTCCCCATCAGCTAAACATTATAGGCATAAGGGAATTTTCATTCAGGCAGTCGGAACAGAGGAAAACACTTAAGTCGTGATTAAGGTACTTTAGAAGTGTATAGCAGGAAATTCCTGTGAGGTGAGCAGTGCATATGTAACTCAGACTTCTAAGACACCCCACTGGTTTGGTTCCACAGTGTCTGAAAAAGTCCGTAGTTGAAAGCTTTAGCCGAATAAAGTGTGAAGTGTGGAGGGCTAATACAAATATCCCCATCTTAGTAAATGTCTGGGCAAATGGCCCAGATGTCCGGCCCATCTTAGTAAATGTCTGGGCAAATGGCCCAGATGTCGCCAGGTAAGGGAGGTGGCTCGGGTATGCTATGCGCAGAGGTGCAAGGTTCGTGCATGCCCATAGCAAACTAATAAGCCTCTCTTCCAGGTTTGCCATGTATGGGCAACTCTGGGATAGGTGGGAATATTAGTTCCAATGCAGAGATTGGCTGCAGAGGTTACAGATAAGGGTTTTGTATTGTATAAGAATCCCTGCATCTGATCGGGAGTCAAATTCATCATGCAGTGAAAGATTCATACGGTAAGAAGATTTAACATTGTAACTAAGATTTGTACAAGCTTCAGTAGTTCGTAAGAACTAAGGAATTCAGAACCAATTCTACGATGGTAGAACGAGGAAAGCAGCTCTGGCGGAGAAACAGTGGTTGCGAGCGCTCCACTAGCCAAAGACTGTTTTTGGCTTTGTATGCACACAACTGGGAATTTTTACCTAAAGACACTATTTCTAAAGATTTTGTTTTGGAAGTAGAAAATTTCGTTTTGACCTGTCCCAGTTAGTATATTTCAAGTGTTTTTTGTAAATTACCGTGTGTGTGTTCATTCTGTAAATAAATAACAATTTATTGTATCTCTTGTATTACTCAGCCAAAGAATACGGGTAATTTTGGTGTTAAAAGTTCTGGTCTACAGTGACATTGGCAACGGGGCTTACGAATAAATCTATCCTCGGAACAAAATTCGCAAAAATTACCTCTTTATGAGCCCTTTTTCTTGAAGGGTAGTTACTCACAAAAGTCCTGGAACATTCTCAAAAGCGGGACTTAGAAACTTTCCTAAGTTTAAAATCCTTGAAGCCGTCCCGCGTCTATTCAGTCCAGAGAATCTTTGAATTTGCCACTGTTAGTTTGGTGCTTGGAATCTGCGCCCTGAGTGGCTGCAAGCTCTCTTAAGGCTTTCAAGCTCTCATTCACTAACCTGTGCAGCCTATCAGAGTGTGGGAATCCATCCGATTTGCTGGTATTGTAAAGCCAGGAGGGCACCTTTTCTCAGTCTGTAAAGGGACATGCGCCAACCTAGCATCTCTGCCTCTTTGCATACTGAGCCCACCCACTGCCCAGGCTTCACAATCTGGGATCTGGCAAATGGTTAACGGATAGCCTTGTGTTAACCCAGGATGTGGGTACTCAAGCAGAACTGCCGTACCCTTCCTGTTCTAACACCTTGGCATCCCTGAGGCTTTCAAGTACGGACTCCGCACAGACACAGAGGCGCAAAGCTTGGTAGCCATCTGTGTTTTCCGGAATCCATGACTTGGAAATCCCTCCGTTCATATACAGGTTATCAATTTATATATACCTATTATAAATATAACAATTTAATAAAATATATTGTGTCCTGTCTTCTGTGTGCTAGAAGATGTACGTTCCTATTCCGGTGTCAGGGATGGAGTGAGTTTATAAATCACCTACTGTACATTCACTAGCCTCATTCTTGGCACACTTTAGAAAAATAACCCCTGCTACATTAGGGACTCTGTGTATAGCTGCAGATATAGTTTATCCCCTTCATACCCATTTACCTTGTCTGGATGATGCTGCAACAGGGATCCTGGCGGTGAGTCGTAATAGTGCTTTCAGAGTCAGAGTTTGGCAGAGTAATGTGCTTGGCTGTATTCGAGAACCTCATTCAATTCCTGAATAAAACTTTTGGGGTATCCCATAACTCTGGAACCCTGACACATAGCTACATTCTCAAAAGACTTTCTCCGACAAACCTACCCTGAAACTTACAGCCTAGAAATCTCCCAATCCCAGAACCCCAGTAAAGACTAAAGACAACTAGGTCTTTAATGTCACAAAAGTTCCACACAGTCTCAGCAATGCATTTTTGACATCTGGGTCCAAGAGCTGACACTCTAGGACCCCAATACATGGGTCAGGGTTAACCATGTTGGCTTAACATTTATTGATGAGCCTGGTTAACTCCTTCACTGTCACATCAGGTGGTTCCCATTCGTGTCTAGGGGCCCACGGATAAATCCCATGGGTGTCTGGGGGCCCCCAGGTGATTCCCACAGGTGTTTGGGGGTACTTAGTTGGTCCCTGTGGGTGTCAGGGGTCCTCGGTGGTCCTTTTTGGTGTCCAGGGGTCCTCGGTGGTCCCCATGGATGTCCGGGGATCCTCGGGTGGTGCCTGCAGGTCAATCATGTTGCAAAAAAAATAAATGTGTGTAACAGTTCGACCCCTACCCAATCTCATATGGGCCCCTATGTGAGGAATCTGCCCCCAGTTACATGTCATGTCGTGTGGTGCACCTGCTGGCTTACAGGACTCCAGAATCTCCCGCTTGATGGTATTGGGGAATTCACTAGGACTGGCTCGTGAGGTAGTGCTGAGAACGTACTCACTTTTGGTACAGCGCCTCCATCTCTTCCAAGTCCCCACGATAGCAGGGAGGAGTCTCTGTAAGAGAACCCCTGGGTGCAACTTCTCCCTGAATGACTCCAGGCTCAGCCGAGAAGTTCTTTCAATCAAGGCATTGAACTTTATTAACATCTTCATTGGCAGACTGCCCATCATAGCGGCCGGTACTTAGCCGCACATGTTGAAGTTGCCCACCTCAAGGAAGTCCCTCCCTGACTCTATAATAGAGAAAGGAGAATCTCTGCCACCTCTCCCCTAAGGGAGGGCCTTAAGCTGTGCCAGAGACCTGCATAGTGCTGGATCAGAGTGTCACACTATGCAACCACTTGATAGACTTGATCTTGAACTCCACTGAACAGAGCACTCAGTGAACACTTGATTCAACTGCTAAATTCAGAAAGTGATGCGTAATATATAGCTCCAGAAGGCCCACCCCTGTGTCACTGTCAGTGGACACAGAGCATTCTGACACTTCCTTTGCTACACTCTACACCTCACAGGGGGTTGAGGGCAAACCTCATGATTACTTCTGGCAAACCTGCCCATTTAACAGGGATTAACGCACAGAAGGAGAGAGGCATGTAACCCTAAAATTACACAAGGCTATATGTGCATACATTTAAAAAAAGTGCACCTCCCTCCCACCCCCTCCCCCCCCCAAAACATACAGTACAGTAATGGGCAAAATAACTATTATCCCCATATGGATAATAGCTCATTTGCCCATAATTAAATCAAACATTTGGCTGCCAGCATAAATTAAGTAAATAAACCTTTCGACTTACCCTTGCCATTATGAAGGGCATCCTCTTTAGCATACTTCAGGGCCATTCCTACGTTGACAGAAATAATACATGACATAAAACAATCTAATGGCCCCTTACCCCTTAATCACGTTAGAGGTTAATAACCACTATAGTAATTAAGGGGTTAACCCACCCATCCCCGCTACCCACACTGGAGTCCTAACCACTCACCCCGGGCCCACTACATGCACCCTGTATTCATTGATTGGCATAGTGGTACTTCATACCTATATAATATGGGCATGATAAGCCACTATAGCACTCAATGGTCACCCTAATTAAAAAGCATGAATTCCAAAAAAACAAACAATAATCAAACATCTACACAAGCACATTAACACCACAATTCAAGAAATACAAACACTAGCCAACAAATGAAATAAATAAAAGCAGTAACCAAAAAACAATTAATTAATTTTATCCAGTAGCCAGCAAATCAATTAATTAAGAAAACCACTATGCAACACATCAATTGAAAGCAGGAGCCAACACAAAAAATATTTAATTAAAAACACTAAACTATCGGAAACAATAATAAAACCAAGCCATGAAAATGACAAACAATTTTCAGTATTCCAAACAATAAACTGAAATAAAAAAAATAACACTCAATAGAAAGCAAGAATTTGCCCAAAAATACATTGGCTATCACTGTATTAATGTTTACCCTAAACGGACACAGATTAATACATTAAAAGAAAGAAATTCAATAAAAAACCTGAAAAAGACAATTACTGTACATACATTCAAAATTTGTCTTACAGTACCTTTAGAATTCTTCACCCTCAGAATTCCGGCGTATCAGGAAGCTCTCAATCAAAGACATCGTCCGCCGCCATCCTCGGTGAAAATCAGCATCATGTTAAAAAAAAATCTTCTTTTTTCCATCTTCTTTAATTGTTTTCTGCCATCTTGAATCTTCTATCCTTGTAATCCATTCCCCATGTTAAATTCAAAACGGATGTTGACTTATCGGCATATAAAGCTAAAATGAGATGAAACAGGCCTTACATAAGGCCTGTGACGTCACATTTTAGGGTCAGATGGTAGAGGTCCAATCCGATTGGACGTTGTATCATGTTACAGGCTTTTTTAATTTATTTTTATTTTTTTATGGATGTGACATACAGTAATCCCTTAAAGTGATGTCACATCATTTGTTAAAAAATGGAACATATCCATGGTACAGGAACCAATGGTATTGTCTTCGATCCCATTGTGGGTAGTACCATGTGATATCAGCCATTTGGTTTTAAGGATGTGAAGTACCTCCCTTGGAGATGACATCATACTCTTATTTGTTTTTAAAGCCTATCACATGATACAGCATCCAATCAGAATGAACCTGTACCATCTGACCCTAAAATGTGATGTCACAAGCCTTATTCAGTATAAGGCCTGTTCAGTCTCATTTTAGCTTAAGGGCGCGTTCCTTCATTTTCTATATCTACTCCCATTGCGGTTATATATTATTGCACTTGTTTTATTTGGGACTTGTTCGGGACTTTCCTAATCACTCGAGAAACTATCGTGTGGGAGAGACGCACCAAAGACGCGACCGGCTGAGAGACGCCGCCAGATGACGTCAGACGCAAGCGTGGACTAACCTGGAAGCGACTAGGAGATTACCCCTTCTGAACTACCGGTTGGAGTATCTCCAGCACACGGGAAGGCTCCCTAAAGCAGAGCTGCATACACCGCTCTTGGATACCAACAGCTAGAGGGAGGACGTCCAACATACATCCGTCCGTGTCCTGCTGTCCCTGCCGAGCGGTAACATGTCCCTAACATGTCATGCTGTTAACCTTTTTTATTGATGTACGTGCAACACTCACACCCACCCTATAAATAGTTTTTTAAATATACTACACTATGGATTTTTTGCGCTGTCTTTTCTCAGTTTCCATGTAGCCTGGTGTTTGAGCCATCCTAATTGACCAGCAGCACAAAACCTCACCCTAATCAGGTTGTAATTTATACCTTATTTCTAAGTCACTATCACCCATCACTGATCACTTACTGTATGAGCGCAGGTCTTTTTGTTTCACAGTAACACACAATGCATTTTTTTGGGCAAATATTTGTTTTGAATTGATTGTTATTTTTTCTTTTTCTGTTTATTGTATGACCCGTTTTACAAGAGATATATAGGTATTGCACTGTGTATTTTTGTCACATTGGAAGTAGCTTTGGGCATTTTTGTTTTTTTGCTGTATACATTTAGCCACGCTCACTAGCACTCCTTTTGACACTTATATGCATATATATATATATGATGTGGTAATGGTTGGGGTTTCTCAGAGCTTGTTGGGAATCTGTGTATTTTGTTAACTGTGTGCAGCTGGTCTCAGTTGCTTATGGGAGGGTAGTGCCCCCCCCCCAAGGTTTAGGCTTTCCCTACCCCACTTTCCAAGTTGGCAGGTCAGTTTCATTTTGCCAGGTTACGACAGATCCAGTGTAGATCATTCTTCCTGTAATTATACAGGTAAAAATAATTTTAACTCAGGTGAGTGTTAGGACCTGCTTTGTCATGCCTTGTATATGGCAGCAGGCTTAATATGCTATGGCCCAAGGGTTAAACTATATGACCCTTTTTACAAGAGATATATAGGTATTGCACTGTGTATTTTTGTCACATTGGAAGTAGCTTTGGGCATTTTTGTTTTTTTGCTGCATACATTTAGCCATGCCCACTATCACTCCTTTTGACACTTATATGCATATATATATATATATATATATATATATATATATATATATATATATATATATATATATATATATATATATATATATATATATATATATATATATATATATATATATATATATATATATATAATGTGGCAATGGTTGTGGTTTCTCATAACTTGTTGGGAATATGTGTACTCTGTGTATTTTTTTATTTTGACTTAATTGTTATGTATTTGTAGGTCTTGGTTTTATTACATTTTATGATTGATTAGGGGTTACATTTCTTTAATTGTTCTGTTGGCTAGGTGTTTATTTAATGGTATTATTGTTGAATTTTGGGATTACATTAATTTCATAATTTTTTTTGGTGTTAGATTAATTGTATTGATGTGTTGGCTAAGCTTTTTAGTTATTTTCTTCTTCTGGTATTTAGGTGCTTGTGTATTTATTTTATTTTTGAGCCTTTTTGGTGAGGTTGTTTTTTTTCTTGTTGCCCATTGACTGCCATAGTGGCTTATCATTCCCATATTTTATGGGCATGAAGTACCACTGTGCCAATCAATGGGTAGAGGATGGGATAGTGGCCCCAGGTGGGTGGTTAGGCCTCCTGGGTGGGTATCGGGGGGAGGGTTTACCCCTTAATTACTATAGCGTCTATTAACCTCTAAGGTGATTAAGAAGTTAGGGCAATTAGATTGTATTTTTTATTGTTCTGTTCCTGCAAACGGAGGACATGCACATGGAGGATGATGATGAGGATGTCTCATCCTGATCATCAGGATGTCACAGTTAAATGCAAGTTTTATGTACTCTATTTATGCTGGCTGGCTAATGTTTTATTTAGAATGGGCAAATTAGCTATTATCCATATCTGGATAAGAGTAATTTTGCCAATTACTGTACTGTATGTGTTGGGGGGAGGAAGGGGGGTTGTTGAGGTTAGAGGAGGAGGGTACTAGGGTTGTTGTATTTATTTATGTTTATTGGGGGTAGAGTGAGTGGGTAGTTGCCCCAAGGTGTGTGTTTAGGCCTACTAGGTGGGTAGCGGGACTGGTTACCCCTTCATTACCATAGCGGTTCCAACCGCAATGGTAGTGAAAGGGTTAACACCTCCCGCAACCTTCCAGGCAGGCTTAAAAACCCATCCTGAGCTACTACCCCCTTCATCCACCCACTCTGCTCTCAATAAAATGACTATTCAAGTTTAACCCCTTCATTGCTTTAGCGAATACCCACTAAGGTAATTAAGCTATTTTTATAAAAATGTTAATACTAGTGCATGAGATCGGGGTCTCTGGAGCAGAACATAATTGATTTGAGATCCGGGACCCCATGCTTCCCGAGATGCAGGCACCATTATTGGGTATCCAATGGTGGTTGTGGGGAGCGCAGATGTCACCATATGTAAAGAATAGAGATATACAGTATATAGTGCAGTAGTTCTTAACTCAAATTTGACTCTTAAGTAGCAGAATGAAAACTCACATTCTCCCAGTGAAATGACAGCAGTATGAAATTATCCTCTCAGGTACAGTAGTCTGTGTGGTGTCCCTCGGTTAGAGATAAAAATCACACTTAGTGCAACACTGTGAGTTCTTAAAACATAATATACTGTATTAGCAGATAGATATCGCACTTACATTTGTGCAATAAGGATAAGGCACATACAAATTAAAGGTGGCTTTGTCCCTCTGCTCCTTCTTGCCGCTCGCACACTGTCACGTCACTTCCGTTTCACGTCTACGATCGTCGACGTCACTTCCAGATGCGGGTGAACTTAGAATCGGGAGCCGTGGTGACGGGAGTTGCTGGGCAGATTCTGGATAGTATGCAGGGGCTTGCGTAGCCTACTGATGTGTCACACTTCGCGTTTCGCTTTACAAAAGCTTCATCAGGAGTATAATCTACGGCGCCTCTCTGGTCTAAATAAATATGCTATACTTCATTGTGATTGGATAAAGTGGGAATTGCTAGAATGCTATTGGTCAATTTATTGCATTGTGATTGGGTGATAGGGGCTAATACATAATAATACTACTCTATCTTTTTTTATATAATACAAACAAGTACAACTTTATTGACATTTATACAATCTCATAAAAACTAAAATACGTTAGTTTCCTATACAGAATGGATGAATTAAAACAATTAAATATTTAATATTTTTAATATTATAAGGGATAGGGGACTTCCTAACTAGTTGCTATTTATACTCCAAATAAGTGATCATCAATAAATACAACGGGGATATAAATAGGAAAGGAAGAGCAAGAAACAAGAATTAACATTACTCATAAATTATAAAATACATTAATTTTAAATACAAAATAGACATTAACAACAAGGGATACATATTAAAGAACTATAGACACATAAAAGGGTACATTTAATTTATACCTATAAAATAAATTAATTTAAAAATATTAAAAGGTTAAAACTTGAATAAAAGTTTTTAATTGTTTTTAAATGAATGCACCAATCTCAATATCTACATTTAACTCCTTTGGATTCAGCGTTTTGAGGCAGTGAATCCAAAAGGTTTCTCTTTTTAACAATTCAATCGCTCTATTTCCTCCTCTCCAATTTTGAGGAATATGTTCTATCCCTTTTAGAATTAGATCTTTGGGATTGGATTGGTGAAATAAGTTAAAATGCTTAGGGACACTATGTGTGTCCATTTTTCTTCATATATATTCCCTATATATTCCAAGGCTCTAATTTTTAAAGTTCTAATGGCCTTGCCTCTTATTGTAGCCCGCAAGGACTTTCGAGCATATAAATCATAAAATCAGTATTACAGTTTAAAAATTGTTTAATTTTAAACTCCTCATTGGTGACGTATATCATACGTATGAAGAGCAATCAGAGATACTAATGGATAAATTTAAAGAAAAGAAATATAATAAATCCATTATGATAGATGCAAAAGATAGAACGGATAAGCTTGACAGACAGCTTCTAATTATACTGTAAGGAAAAATAGTAAAATAGATTTCACAACCACGTTTATGACAAAATATAATAAGGATGCCAATAAAATAAAACAGGCTATAAACAAACATTGGCACATTTTACAAAACGATCCAGTACTTGTAAGTATATTACCACCACGGCCAAATATAATTTTTACAAAGGCAAAACAATTTAAAACAAAAAATTAGCACCAAGTATCCTCAAACCAATAAGGGAGGATACACAAGATAAAAATTGGTTGAAACTTCCAAAAGGATTTTTTTCATGTGGTAACTCTACGGCCTGTAATTTTTGTTCAAAAGGGAACAAAGATATTTTTAAATCACACGTCACCAATGAGGAGTTTAAAATTAAACAATTTTTAAACTGTAATACTGATTTTATGATTTATATGCTCAAATGTCCATGCGGGCTACAATACATAGGCAAGACCATTAGAACTTTAAAAATTAGAGCCTTAGAACATACTGCACCGACACACTTTATTAGAGCAAATACCCGGTATGTACCTGGCAGATACCTGGAATAAGCCACTACTAACCTCTGACAAGCCCCGTTGCATTTGCCTTCCCAGCCTGGGTTCATGCCTGGCTGATGGGCGGCTGATCTGTTAAATGATAATGATTAGGATTTAATAGGCTGCAATGCTTTGCGTGTCTACCAGATGGCATAAATTCATGAATTGTAATGCAGTTTATATATATATACTGTGCAGTATTGCAGCCAGCGGGAATAAAATGCTTCAATCCCTGCTTGGAAAATAACTCAATGTACTCGGGCAGAAAACAGTCACAAACCTCAATACACCCGGGTATACCCGAATTCGTGGGACTAGCCAAGCTCGAATAAAGTGTGTCGCCAGTGTATAGGGAACATATGAAGAAAAATGGACACACATAGTGTCCCTAAACATTTTAACTTATCTCACCAATCCAATCCCAAAGATCTAATTCTAAAAGGGATAGAACATATTCCTCAAAATTGGAGAGGAGGAAATCGAGCGATTGAATTGTTAAAAAGAGAAACCTTTTGGATTCACTGCCTCAAAACGCTGAATCCAAAGGGGTTAAACGTAGATATTGAGATTGGTGCATTCATTTAAAAATAATTAAAAACTTTTATTCAAGTGTAACGGGTTTTCCCCCACCCAATCTCACATTGGCCAGTGTGGTCTAACCAGTCCCCATTACATGTTCGTGTCTGGTGGTGCACCTGTAGGCAACAGGGCTCCTGAGTCTCCCGCTTGATGGTATTAGGGGATGTCATCCAGACAGGCAGCTGAGGTAGTGTGTGCGAGTTCTACCTATATCCAGTGCAGCTCCTCCACCTCATCAGGATCTGTGCTTCTGCAGGGAGATGGTCCTGGTGAGGAACTCCTTCTTGGTGGTGCCATCCACTGCTGAGTAACTTCACACTCACACAGTGGAGGTATATTCAAACAGGGCATCTTTATTGGCATGGTGATGTGGGCCAGCTGCCCCTCACAGATAACAGCTCAGCCACTCATCTCTTTGTAGCACTCCCTTAGGAAGGTCCCTTCTCTAATAGAGCTGCTTTCCACCTATCCTCTCAGAGAGATTCCCCAGCTTCTCTGTCTGCTGTAAGCTCCTCTCTCTACCTCTGCATCTCTCTCTCGAGCTGCTCTGTCTCTGTCAGCTCCTCTAACTCTGCTGCGTATGCTCACTGACTCACAGCTAGCATGAGACACTGCAACACTGTTGCAGACCTTCACGTGCCTCTCACTGAACAGAGGCAGCACAACAACAGGAAACTGAACTTCTAACTTTAGGCAGTGCTGTGTCTTATATCACCCCCCCCGGAGAACAAACATGCTCTGTATCACTAAGTGGGAACACACTGCATGTTGTCACTTCCTTTGGGGACATATGACACCTCACCAGGGTGTGAGGGCAAACCTCATTGATTGTTGCTGGCAGCCCTGCATACTTACCAGATTTACTGCCAGCATGAGAAAGAGATATGTACACCAATCTTAGACATGGCTACACAAGTTTTAACCTTTAATATTTTTAAATTAATTTATTTTATAGGTATAAATTAAATTTACCCTTTAATGTGTCTATAGTTCTTTAATATGTATCCCTTGTTGTTAATGTCTATTTTGTATTTAAAATTAATGTATTTTATAATTTATGAGTAATGTTAATTCTTGTTTCTTGCTCTTCCTTTCCTATTTATATCCCCGTTGTATTTATTGATGATCACTTATTTGGAGTATAAATAGCAACTTGTTAGGAAGTCCCCTATCTCTTATAATATTAAAATATTAAATATTTAATTGTTTTAATTCATCCATTCTGTATAGGTTACTAACTTATTTTAGTTTTTATGAGATTGTATAAATGTCAATAAAGTTGTACTTGTTTGTATTATATAAAAAAAGATAGAGTAGTATTATTATGTATTAGCCCCTATCACCCAATCACAATGCAATAAATTGACCAATAGCATTCTAGCAATTCCCACTTTATCCAATCACAATGAAGTATAGCATATTTATTTAGACCAGAGAGGCGCCGTAGATTATACTCCTGATGAAGCTTTTGTAAAGCGAAACGCGAAGTGTGACACATCAGTAGGCTACGCAAGCCCCTGCACACTATCCAGCATCTGCCCAGCATCTCCCGTCTCCACGGCTCCCGATTTTAAGTTCACCCGCATCCGGAAGTGACGTCGACGATCGCGGATGAGAGACGGATGTGACGTGACGGTGTGCGAGCGGCAAGAAAGAGCAGAGGGTCAAAGCCACCTTTAATTTGTATGTGCCTTATCCTTATTGCACAAATGTAAGTGCGATATTTATCTGCTAATATATTATATTTTAAGAACTCACAGTGTTGCACTAAGTGTGATTTTTATCTGTTACCGAGGGACACCACACAGATTTCATTCTGCTACTTAAGAGTCAAATTTGAGTTAAGAACTACTGCACTATATATATCTCCATTCTTTACATATGGTGACATCTGCGCTCCCCACAACCCCATTGGATACTTGCAAAAAAGAGAACTGGACCATCTCTTCAGAGGGTTGTAGCTGCATTTTATCACTACTATTTATTATTAAACACATTGTACACATTTTTATTTTTAATCACTATTTAGTTTATATCACTTTATTTATTTAATTATTATCACTTTTAAGAGGAGCGCCTTAATCACAATTTTTTTGTAATAATCACCGTTATTGGGTGCCGGTATCCCCATACAATGTTTAAATGTCCTGCTTCACGTGACTAGGACATTTAAATGTATAGGAGATACCGGCAACCCATTACAGGGAAGCAAGTGGTCCCTGGACCTGAAATCAATGCGGTTCTGCTCCTTGAGACCCCCTGCTCACATACTGTACATTAGAATTAACATTTTTATAAAAACCCTGCGATCGCATGTGAGATATGTACAGGGAGAGGCGGCTCTCTCTATGCAGCTGTCCCAGATCGCATTAGGGAGAATTTTGAGTGAGGCTTGCGATCTTATCGCTGCTGACCACACGGTTTGGGCATTTTCCTGCCTCATGGTTTGAGAGTGGTCACTGAGCTTTCTGAATACCATGATAACTAAACTGACAAACCATTCAGCGAAAACATTCCAAACCTAGCGATGTACAGTAGCAGCAAACTTATCAAGGCTAGTAGAATAGGCCCCTATATGTATCAACCTCATCAGTTGGTTCCTTGGCAGGCTCTTTTTTGTTCATTGGGGATGAAAGCTTGAGGCTAATAACATGTTGTGTATTTTTTGCTTATTGAGTATAGATATCTGTTCTCAGACCCTTGTCAATTTGTATGTTTAATGATACCACGTTATTAATGCTGAGGTATGGATGCTAATGCAAAGCAAACTGTTTGAAATGTTTCCATAAAATGTAATGTTATAAATATTTGTAATTATTTTCTCTTGTCAGATATGGAAAACTGTTTGAAGTGCCCTGAGGATCACTGGCCTAATATAAGGAGAGATACTTGTATCCCAAGAATGATAGATTTCCTTTCCTATGAGGAACCACTAGGTGGCGGTATTGCAGCCCTTGCTGTTTCCTTTTCTGCTGTCACTGTTGCAGTGCTGGTGATCTTTATCAAGCACAAGGACACTCCAGTTGTACGAGCCAACAACCAGAACCTCAGCTACACCCTTCTTACCTCTCTTGTGCTGTGTTTTCTCTGTTCTCTGCTTTTCATCGGTCGTCCTCTGAAGGTGACCTGCCTGCTACGACAAGTGACTTTTGGGATTATTTTTACTGTTGCTGTGTCTTGTGTTCTGTCAAAAACCATCACAGTTGTCATCGCCTTTAATGCTATGAAACCCGACAGCAAATTGAGGAGGTGGGTGGGGACCAGAGTATCCAGCTATCTAGTCCTCCTCTGCTCACTGGGTGAGGTTGTGATTTGCATTGTGTGGCTAATGCACTCTCCTCCATTTCAAGACTATGACACCCAATCAGAAGTTGGCAAGATGATATTACAGTGTAATGAAGGCTCGGTCACTATATTCTATTTCGCCCTCAGTTATATGGGACTTTTGGCTTTCTCAAGCTTTAGTGTTGCATTCCTAGCAAGGAACTTACCAGACACTTTCAATGAAGCTCAGTATATCACATTCAGCATGCTGGTGTTCTGCAGTGTTTGGGTCTCCTTTATCCCAGCATATCTGAGCACCAAAGGCAAATACATGGTGGCCGTGGAGGTATTTGCCATCCTGTCCTCCAGTGCAGGACTTCTGTGCTGTATCTTCATTCCCAAGTGCTATATTATCCTAATGAGACCTGAGCTGAACACTAAAGCCCATTTAACCACAAAAAATTAAAAATTATGGTGGGAGTCTTCTTATATACATCTAATATACTCCAAAGAAAGTTATGACTTAAAGGAACCAAAATATACTTAATACTAAAGTAAAACAATGTTGATCTATTTCCTTTTAGGGTTAGTATAATGTGCTTTAATTTTGCATTAGAGGGAACTTAATTAAGAATTTTAAACTCTGTACATAATGTTAGAATTGTCCAAATTAGCACGCTGTTATTAACACGTTTAGTGCCAGGGGTGTTTGCCACCAGCGTGGTGACAAAACTATTCAGCATTCGTTGTTAAGCTTTTCATTGGTATCTCTCACCTTGGGTTGATTTCATATCATGTGACCAAGATATGCTGTCATAAATATGGGCGTGAGGGGCTGTCTATTTCATTTTCATAATATTGTTTCTGGATAGTATTGCCTTATATCCCCTAATTAAACGTATACTAGATATGTATAGATTTACTATTCTATCCAACACCGAAAACAAATTAGCAATTCGTGTAACCTGAAACATTTAGGTCTGAATGCAAAAAGATAATTTGATTGTTTTTATATAATTGATACAAATTATGATTGTGATGCTACTTTGACTAAGAAAGCCATTATATAGTAGTAACATAACATATTAGCAAGTCTACTGATGTTTGAAATTAATTACATACAAAAATAGAATGAATTAGCACTCACCCTATATAACACAATTCAGCTAGATGTGCTATGATGCTGCATCCACACCGCAAGATGCATATAACTGTACAAAAACCAAACTGGATCAGCACTCAAAAAAATAATTAAGGACATACTGTACGTTTCTCTTTTGGTCTCACCAAGTTTTTCTTTAATGTATAAAAAAAAGAACCAACACAGAAAAGATAAGGACACACAAAGATAGGAAATGTTAGCAGATACTGTTATACAGTATGTGCGCAATAGAGCAACGTTTCAAGTCCTCCTGGCCCCTTCATCAGGCTTAATCATAATGTCCATCCAAGGAGGATTAAATAGTCCCTGTGGACACACATGTGCCTCTGATCAGTGTCTCTCTGCACTGTGCAGCCATTACAGTGACGTCACACAGCTGCTGTTGGAGCTGGCTGCACTTCCTATCAGTACACAGACAGGGCATCTGAAGCCTCACAGCAATACTGACAGACTGAACCATTAGGTCGCCGAGCATAGGAGAAAATGGAGCGGACCTGTGCAATGCACTCCAAAAGCAAGAGGGCTAATCTAGTTTAGATTTTGAAATGATTGACGTCACTTAAAGGGATGTGATTAATGACATCAGATAATTAACATTTGCTGTCCATATTAGAACTGGATTGTGGGAAATGTATACCTGTATTAAGACACTGATCTTGCACGTTTGATCTCTATACACCTGAAAAAGGTTGAATTATTTTTACCCTGAGATGTTGTTCTATTGCTTGTCTTCTTGTATACTAATAAATGGTCAAAGGACCTTTTTGGACATCACAAATATGACTACATCTGCTTTATTTTTTATTGTTGGAAATTGTGATGGTTTGAGGGGATCCCTCCACAGATATGCAATGCACCACTGAAAATATATAGCTATTTTTCCCAACAACAGGAATTCAGAGCAAGTATACATTTTCCTGTATTAAATAAACAGTCCACATGTCTCTATTTTTTGGAGGGAGGAAATTGCTCTTGCAATTATCTTTCAGAGATGATCGCATCCCTCTAACCTCTGTAGAGACCCTGTTTCCAAGATACAAGCATTTATTCTCACAAGGTAAGAATAGGTTACCGTTGGACACAATATGACAGAAGGACCAGGATGGCTTCTGCAGCTAACAGATAGATGCAACATCATTGGTACTGTAGATCAGGGGGTGCGCAAAGTGGGGGGCGTGCCCCACAGTGAGGGCACAAGATTTTCTGGGTGGTCATGGCTGTTACAGGGGCCGCACGTTTCCTCTGAAAGCATTTAAAATAAATGCCGGGGATCACACGAGGCCTCTATCACTGTTTACTTACCTTTCTTCCAGCGACGCGTCTCCATTGTCACCCGGCATCAAATGACGCAGCGGACGTGACTTTCCGTGACCCCGCTACATCATTTGATGCCGGAGCTGTGCAGGGAGGGGGTGTGCGAGCCGGAGGGGAGAGGAGACTGGGGGGCGCATGTAGGAAACTTTGCACACCCCGGCTGTAGGTGATATTAAGACTTTCTATTTGCAGGCATAGAGTATTTGTACGTTTTTTCTCTTAAACACAGACCTAAAAAACTCAGATATCAACTAGAGTGGTTCTGGCCATTACTCAAAAACTTAAAAGGACTTCCTCATTCACATCAATAACATACAAAAGACAATAATTGTATTACTGCATTAAAAATGGAATCTCTGTCATTTTCTTCATACTGATTAAATGCACGAGGCCTGAAGTGGCATTAACCTTTGCAACTATAAGTTTAAGTACTGTACACTGACACAAGGAAAGGATTGCGCTGTGTAAATGCCTGTATTTATCATCAGTGTGATACATAGCCTACCATATTCATCAGACTCTGTTATGGGTCAGTGCAAATGAATGGGACTTTACTCTGATTCAAGGTGAAGGAGCTTTAAAAAATTGGGGTCTAGTGAGGTAATTACTCTGCTATCAATCCCTTACAATTGTTCACTTTCTACAAGTCTTTCTACATAAACAACCTCAGTTCTGTAATCTAGGAGTACAAGTTCCTGGCTGAGTTTCAATAGCTGATTGAAACCTGCATAACTTTAATTTGTGCTAATTCATCCTAAACAATGGGGCATCTGGCAACCTCTTCTTCCACCTGTTCAACATCTCTCTAAATCACTCTCACTGGGGATATTCCTTCTTTCTGAGCTACTGTGCTTCATCATTGTGTTGTTTCTACTAGTTGCTATAACAGTGCAATCTCACTTCTAAACACACAATATACTGGAACTGCAATAAAGCCACAAAATATTCTCTACTGATTTTCAATATTAGTTCATAATTAGAAATATGTGCACTGGTAAGGAAAATTTAGACTGGAAGGCATAACTGTGAAGATCACACGAAAAAGTGTAAGAAATGTAAATGTGTGTACATATTGCTTGTGTTATAGGCTAATTAGTAAGTAGAGATGGGCAAATTTATTTTTTGGTTTTGGATCCAGTCTCCAGATGCGCTACCATGGCTCAGAGGGGGGAGGAACAAGGATGTCCCAGGGGGAGGAGAGGTAAAGGGAAAAATGTACCCAAGCAGAAAAAGTTGAAATCACAGAGGAGATTCTGAAAGAGAATGGAATCTATAATCTGTCTGAGTTCCAGTTAACATGTGCACAATTCAGTTTACTCAAAAAGAGCTTAACTTTTGCACCGGTGAACAAACGGAGCGAATTTAACTTATATTTAGATATGTAGAAATTCCTGTGAAAATTAACACTGAAAAGGCATTTTGTTACAAGTGCACCTACAGTCATTTGGATTTGCCAGAGACAAATATGGGTGAATCAAATGTAGAAAGTACTGATAGAGAGAACTGTAAGAGAAAACACAAGAGAAGTAAGATCTCAAGGAACAATAGATTCCATAGGGAATGTACAGATTGCTGTTAATACTTCATTTGACTGGTTGAATAATTTTGGGGAATCCACTTATAACGCGATGCAAGCGTGGATCCCAATTGTTTTGAAAGTACTGCAATGTGGATTTTTCTTGTTAACACTGAACACGTGATATACATATATACAGCATATACAGTAACATGCAGATCTTCCTATCATGCTGTTTTCCGATGCCACCTGCCCCTGATTCCCTCTACCCTGCACCCTCCGCCCCTCTGCCCCCAGACACCAGGCCAGATCTAGTCTTACCTGTGCCCTGCAGGGGTGACCAGGTCTTATCATGTCTCAGGTGGCAGGGAGCTGGGTGTCTCTAGCTGCTTCTGTTGTCCTGTGACCTGTGTGCATCAGCAGCCTATAGGATTCTGTTTCCTGTTTTTACCCTGGCTTTGTATTGGAGGATCTCCCTTTATATAATCTCTTGTTCCAGACTTTCATTGCTCAGCATAGTCTAGTGTGACGCTGTGCCATGCTGCATTCAGTTCTTGTTTCTCCTGCCTTGCCTGTTTTTCCTGCCGCTGCTTGTCCCTGCTATGTACCTTGGACTCCGCACCGCTCTACTTCCGATCCAGCTTTCGTACGACCATCATCCAGTCTCCAGTCCTGATCTTGGCTAGTACCCCGACAATCCCCTACACTCCAATCCTGAACTTGGCTACTTATCCTGACGATCCACTACTCTCCAATCCTGATATGGCAGGTACCCTCTACTACTCTCACATCCCTACTCCTGACCTTGCTTGTACAACCAATCTACATTCTAGGTGTGCCCGCGTGGCTGTGGGTTGGTGTTACTCAATTCCCTACCTCAGCACTGCTGTCGCGCTTCTTTGTGGTGAGCATGCGTTACAGTGGGATACCCCAGACACAGTGATGTTCTATGCTGTCAATTATTGGACGTGAAACTTGCGTTGGTGTGTGACGCCATAGCGCTAACGTCCCCATGTGATAAAGCAGCGGGACGGCTGAATAAGCAAGCAATTTACTGGCAGCGACTTGCATACTTAATCCTGAGTATTGCAGAGGAGTTAGATGTTCACTTGTTCTAATAGGGACACAGAGCTGCCAGTACCTTTGTTGATAAATAACCTACCTTGAATTATCAAGTTCAATGATAGCTGTATGCTGCGGGCTATCTGAGCCAGAGGAACTTTGCTTGACGCACACTTTGTGTTTACATACACTTCCACTGCTGTTTATAGTATGGTGAAGCTCATGTCAAATCTTTATATCTGCAATAGTTGACACAAAAATAATTACACTATTGTGTTTTCTCTCTCATTGCATGTAAACATTGAGAAATAAAGCTAGTTTCTTACCCACTCCTGAGCCTCCACGAGTTCCTGATGGCGTGTCAAGCCGCTAATGTGAAGATCCAATGCAAAAAGAAGAGACCAGCATCACACTGCCAGGGAGCCAGGTGGTTAAAAATCAATAAATGTATTAATCAAATAAACATCACCCACGGGGTATTGCCTCCCTCCTACGCGTTTCGGACATAAATCCTTTAACAAGGAGTATAATACAATGGTGCCCTGGACCCTACTTATATACCCAATATCACTGTATTAAAATAATTGAATTTCACGCCAAAACTGGCTCCTAGTGTGACGCACACATCAGGGAACTCGTGCCCGCGTGCACACTGAAGATGGCATGCGCATGCCCCCGAGCAATCTCCGTCGCATCCGCACGCGCCTATCATATCACTGCCTGGGTTGGATGTCAGCAGCATGGCAATAAGACCCTCCCACCCGCCTGAGGCCCCCAAGGGACGAACGGAGACCCACGGCCATACACTCACCATCTAGGAAAAATGACAGGTCTCCATGGAAAAAAAGTTTATGGCAGTCATAAAGGGTAACCCCAAAGGCCAATTCCTCAGACTGAGGAGAAATTGCTCCAATACTGAGGATTTTGTCCGTCAGTCTGGGGAGTTGTGCTCAAGATTTATCCAAAGGGTATACAAACATGAGGAATTATCACAGACTTTTAATGAAGTGTTAGCGATGGATAGACAGCTACTGTATTACTGAGTCCACAAAGTGAGGGCACCCTGGCGTATGGAGGTAGAGCTGGAAAATCCTCAATGAAGAAAAAGGTAGATTATACAGGCATACCCCGGTTTAAGGACACTCACTTTAAGTACACTCGCAATTAAGGACATATCGCCCAATAGGCAAAAGGCATCTCGTGTATGCGCCTGTTAGCACGTCCTGAACTGCAATACAGGCTTCCTACCTGTACCAAAGCTGTGCGCAAGTGGGGTGACTATAGAGCCTGTTACAAATGCGTTATTTACATCAGTTATGCGCGCGTATATGAAGTTTGCAGTACAGTAGATGCACAAGTAGAAAAAAGGTAGTGCTTCACTTTAAGTACATTTTTGCTTTACATACATGCTCCGGTCCCATTACGTACGTTAATGCGGGGTATGCCTGTAAACAAATGTAGTAGAAAACAGGGTCAAGTTGGAGACAGGACAAGACTGGACGGGGATGATGTCCCTTTATTCATTTTACAATTTAATAGACCAAGCCATCAGGTCCAACTGATCATATGCAAACATTGGGATCTTCTTTGTATGGACCGGAGTCTGGTCCAATATGTAGAAAATGGGCCCCGTTTTGTTTACCGTAAAGCTAGAACTATTAAGTCCGTTGTAGCCCCCAGTTATGTGGCCTCTTCACATGCAGTGACCAAGACCTTCACTACTAGGGGTTCCTTCAGTTGTGAGGGCTGTCATATTTGTCAATATATGTGACCCTCTTCACATTTTTCTAGTACCCCTTCAAGTAAACAATTTCCCATCAAATCTTATATTAATTGCAATACGCAATACGTCGTGAACATTCTAACGTGTATGCGGAGCCAACTACAGTATGTTGGCCGAATGACTAGAGCTCTTAAAATAAGAGTGATGGAGCATGTGAGACTAATAAAAAAATGTGATTGCTCACATCCTGTATCTAAACATTTTTCTGAATGTACATCAGGGAGTATTAGGAACTTAACAGTTAGAGGAATTGAAAAGTTTTCCCTGGATGAACGAGGGGGAGATGGACTCAATCATTTGGACCGCAGGGAGGCCTATTGGATCTTCATTTTGAGGACCCGGGCCCCCTGTGGTCTGAATGTTGAATGGAATTTATGCCATTTTTACGTTCTTTATGTGGAGTCCACTCTTGTTATCCATATGGAATTGTTCTGTTTATCTGATTCAATTGTGTTTTCCTGACAGATCCTTATATATTTCTGTTGGTTTTCCAAAAAGTGATGACTTCCCCATTTTTCCTTCTCCTTTCCCCCTCCCCTTCGCCCCCCCCTTTTCCTTATCCTCTTCCTTCCTTCTTCTCCTTCCCTCTCCCCCTTCCTCCCCTTCCCTTCCTTCCCTTTTCCCATTTTCCCCTTCTTTCATTTCCACATGAAATTAGTAGTCATTATTACATCTTAAAAGTTTTGAACTTAATATTTAAGGTGGCAACATATCCATGTATCCTGCATTTAACTATAACCTGCACTTTAGGGAGTTGTTCTTTAATTAACCAGATATTTCTGTACCCTATTAACTGAATAAATGCTTAAGATGTTGAAGGTTATTTATATATCCTCTATTATAGGGCTATCCTCCATTAGAGTTTTTATTTATGTTTCTATATAAATTTAGTATAATATTGTTAGGAGGTTTTATTACAGATGTTATTTGTTTCTATTATGGTCTTACTGGACTTTATGTATAAATTATGAGTTTATATATTTAATGTTCATGTTGTATTAACTTGTTTTATGCTATTCTTTTTATTGTGGTTCGTGCCAATCCCTGTTATGACAGGTCTCTATTTTATGGGAGGACTTAGCCACTTCCCCCGCCTTGTTGTTATTGTTTTGACAGGTTTCCATGGAGACCAGTCCTTGTTCCTGGATGGTGAGTGTATGCCCGTGGGTGTCGGGCTCAGTGCCTGCCGGGCGATGACCCCCGAGGAGAGGAGGGGCACAGATGGCCATGGGGGGTATTGGGAAGTGTGTGTCTTTGCCGCTCACTGGCATGGGTCTCTGTTCTTCACCCGGGAGCCTCGGGCAGGTGGGAGGGGCTTGGTGCAGTGCGGCTGACATCCACCCCAGTCAGGAATATGATAGGCACGTGCGGACGCGACGGAGGTTGCTCGGGGGCGCACGCATGCACATCTTCAGTGCGCATGCGGGCACGAGAACCCTGACTATCGCGTCATGCTAGGAGCCGCTTTGGCGCGAAATTCAATTATTTTAATACAGGGATATTGGATATTTAAGTACAGTCCAGTGCCCCATTGGATTATACTCCTTGTTAAAGGACTTATGTCCGAAACGCGTAGGTGGGTGGCACTACCCCTGCGGGTGATGTTTATTTGATTAATACATTTATTGGTTTTTAACCACCTGGCTCCCGGCAGTGAGGTAGAAGAGAATCGGGTTTGAAGAGGAGATCTCATTTCTTCCCCTCATTCATGAAAGGCAAATTTTTGTCAACATTTGAGAGTCTCGTTGAACGAGACTTAATTCTTTTACATAAGGGTTTCACTTTTGATTCTCCCTCACATACTCACTTTGGCAACAATTTAACTATAGGTGAACGTAAAGCACTTAATGATCTTAAAGCCAATACATCGCTTATTATTAAAAATGCTGATAAAGGGGGGGCGGTTGTAGTGCAGCATAGGGATGACTATCACAGGGAGGCTTTACGCTAACTTTGTGATACTTGTTCCTATGCTGTACTGCAATCTGACCCTACCCCTAAATTTCTTGCTGAATTGAGGAACCTCCTTGATGAGGGTTCTATGTTGGGTATCCTTAATGATATTGATATGGAATTTCTTTATAACTCCACTCCTACCACGGCCATGTTTCACCATCCCCCAAAGATTCATAAATCATTAGTCTCCCCTCCTGGAAGACCTATTATATCCAGCATTGATTCTTTGGGAGATGGTGTCTCACGGTACGTGGATTGTTTCCTACAGCCATTGGTACAATTATCACCTTCTTACATCTTAGACAACGGAGATCTCCTTAAACAAATTGAATGTGTTGTCTGGAAAAAGAACTGCTTATGGGTGACCCTGGACGTTACGTCACTTTATACTGTAAGCTCTCATTCTCACGGGGTGGCAGCTGTTAGACACTTTTTGAGTCGTTCTGATTTATCACATGCACAAATTGCTTTTATTTTGGATTCAATTTGGTTTCTTCTCACTCACAATTATTTTTTGTTTGATGGGGTTCATTATCTCCAAACGCGTGGAACGGCCATGGGGACAAGCTTTGCCCCCTCATACGCCAATCTTTTTATGGGTTGGTGGGAGTCGTTCCACGTGTTTGGAGATTTGAACATTTATAGGGAGCACATTTTATTTTATCGGCGGTTTATTGACGATCTATTGTTTATTTGGGAGGGTGATGTCCCCACTTTATTATTATTTATTAATACACTTAATACTAATGATTTCAATCTCAAATTCACGTACACTTATAATTATCACCATATACACTATTTAGATTTATACTTGTATATTGATAATTCACTAAAAATTAATACTGATGTTTTTCATAAACCTAACTCACAAAACACTTTTTGACGTGCGAACAACTGCCACTCTAAAGCCTTAATTAAAAGCATTCCGAAGGGCCAAATGATACGCCTCCGGTGCAATTGTTCTACAGATGAGATATTTAACGTTCAGGTTAAAGACCTATATAATCGCTTTATTAAGCGAGGTTATAGTCATAGTGACCTAATAAAAAAATACAGGAAGTTTACTCTATGGATAGAAGATGTTTGCTCCAACGGTCCCCTAAAAAAACTGTATTAAATGATTGTCCATTGTTCATCACATCTTTTAGTATTCAGGGAGAACAGATTAAACGCATTCTGAAAAAACATTGGTCTATCTTGTCGTTAGACCCTGTTCTCAGACCTATAGTTTCTTCGGGTACTAGAGTTATTTAAAAAAAAAGCTAGGACGTTAGCAAATACTCTCTCACCTAGTCTCTTTAAAATATCAACTGAAAAACATTCGAAACTCCCTAGGAGGTCATTTAGATGCAATAAATACAAGATTTGCCCTAAAATGAAACAAGGTAGAACTTTCACTTCCACTGTGAATAGAACAACTCATAAAAATATGATGTTTATTAATTGCAATTCATCATTTGTTGTATATTTAATCACATGCGGATGTGGATGTCAATATGTGGGTCAAACAACCAGATGTCTTAAGATCAGAATGATGGAACACTTCAGACTCATATCAAATGGGGATCTCAGTCATCCGGTTTCAAAACATTTTTCCAGCTGTATTAGGGGCGGTCCTGACAACTTTTCCTTCCAAGGAATTGAGATGGTTGCACCTTTGACAAGAGGTGGCAACAGGACCTTACAGCTGGATCGCCGTGAGGCATTCTGGATCTTTACTCTAAGGACCAGAATGCCTCACGGAATGAACATAGACTGGGATCTTACTCATTTTTTGTAATTATTTTTTTGTAATAAAACTTTTAAAAAAAATTTGTTTTATTTTACAAATTTATATAGTTGGGAAAAGTATATATTTTATATATTTTTTATGTTAATTACACTTTATTGTTTGTAAATTTTACATATTGGTCTGTAGTGTTCCATTGTCATTCTGGGATATTATCAGATGTTCTAATGTTTTTGATTATAATCATTTAATGTCTCTGGTGTATTAGTTATTAAAACTTTTTTTAATATAATCCCCTTATCTTTCAGGATTCCTGTAGATCTGATTATAAGTAATATTTTTTTTCTCTTAGGGAGAGACGATCTCTGCTTTGACCCTTGACCCTTGACCCTGTCATAGGTCTGGCAGATTTCTATCTCACCCTGAGTTAACATATATTTATATATGTAGAATTATTATCTATTATTATCTTTTATCTTTTTTTCCTTTTTTTTAAGTTATATTTCTATTTTCTATTCTTTGTGCAGTTTCTATATTGGCAAATATGTATGTGCCATGAATATGTGGATTAACATATATCTATGTTAGCTGATCTATTGATTTGGTTATGTTGACCATTAACTGACACATGCATGTTTTCCTTTTCCTTTGTTAATAGGACGGAGGGTTTTTGTATCCTCTTGGAACTTCACTTTTATATATGTTGGGTGTAGGGTTGTCAGTGTATGTAGGTATGACAATATGAAAAAAATATATTTTTCTATATAGATTTCCTATATGGATGTTTCTTTTTTGGCTATACATCTTCTACTATATTCTGACAATCACTGCACCATGCATATTGCATATAATTTATTTATATTCTCATTTGTTCTTCCTTTTCTTCTTTTTTCTTCTATAATAATTTTTCTTTTTTGTTCTGGAGGTTTATAGTTATACCATTTGTTTATCTTATTTGTTCTTCATATGATATTTGTTTCGTTATCCTTTTTTTAAACAATGTGTTTATTAAAGTTTTTTTTATTCAATGTTTTCTTCGAACAGCTAATCCAGACACTCTGTGTACTTCCTCTATTGCGAGCGCGACCCAGTATTGAGCCGCGCAGTAATATTGCGACTCTGCTTGGAGACGCATATAGATGACATCACGAGTGCCGAGTTTTGGCGCAAATTCTTGTTTAGATAAATGGTGTGCTATTATGTCCCTCATTACACCTTGAGAAAGTCTCGAGGGACGAAACACGTAGGTGCGTTGTTCTATTTGTGTGTCTGTACTGACCATTAAAGGTTTATTTATATTTTATCCCCGGTTGGAGTTGCCCTTATTTTTTGCGTCTGACTCGCTGTGAGCTGTGCTCCTTTCCACTTCTACTATTGATTTTTAACCACCTGGCTCCCTGGCAGTGCGCTTCTGTTCTCTACTTTTTGCGTTTGATCTTCACATCAGCGGCTTGACACACCATCAGGGAATCGTGGAGGCTCAGGAGTGGGTTAGAAACTAGCTTTATTTCTCAATGTTTACAAGGATATGCAATGAGAGAGAAAACACAATAGGGTAATTCTGTATATATTCGGTATAGATAAATATGGTAATGCACTCACATCTAGTAAGATAAAGCAGGCATCTCGGTTAATCAGTTTAACCAAACTGTAATAGAGAAACGTCAGGAATCAGGAATCTTATAAGGTCTCTGACGGCAGGATATTCCCAATTTCTCCCAAGCTCACAGGCCGCAGGATATTATGCAGATATAGAGAAATAAACACACATAGTGTAATACTGTATATATAGAAATAAATTCTATAAACATATAGTGTATCAACTCATATTGTGTATATAGGTAATACGCATTTAGGTTGTTAAAGTAACCAATTCTTATATGGTCTCTGACGGCAGGATATTTCCAATTTCTCCCAAGCTCACAGGCAGAAGGATATTATGCGGATATGTAGAAATAAACACACATAGTGTGATACTGTATATATAGACATAAATTCTATAACCATATAGTGTATCAACTCACATTGTGTGTATAGGTAGTACGCCTTTAGGTTTTTAAAGTAACCAACTTTAGATGTCTGGAATCACAGGAAAAATCCCAGGCAAAAAAAGAGGAAAAGGATGCAGGAAAAGGTAGAACAAACTTTATAAACAAAAAAGCACTTACAGAGCTGAATACAAAAAAATACCCCTGAAGAAGTCTTTTTTGGACGAAACGCGTTGAAGCAGCTGCTGACAATCTATAGACTTTGAGGAGCTGTCTGAAGCTCTGTACCCCCTCAGTGTGGTATTCCCGGGTGCATGGCCAGCACTAGGTTTTACTGAGAGTGGGGATACATGTTTTGGACTACCTTGAATTCTTCTTTTTTTGTATTCAGCTCTGTAAGTGCTTTAAAGTTTACTCTTAAATTTGTTTGTTAATGTATGCTTTCGTAATAGTAGAATAATCATGGAGTGCATTATGTTTTCCCTTGTCTTCAGAATTATAGCCCCATAGTTAATTTTAAAACACGAATGTAACTGTAATGTTGAAAAGCAGTTGTGAGTACAGTACTATATTTTACAGTACAGAATGTGTTTTTGTCTATGCGGAGCCAAGCTCTGAGGAATCCTTGAAAACCCTCCATGGGTGCGCACGCTATGGAAGATGCGCAGGAGGTTGCACAGCGGGAGGAATAGGAAGCACGCTGCGGGGGACGTGCAATATGATGCTCTGCAGGAGGCTGTGCAGCAGAAGATAAAGAAGGAGCGCTCCGCGGGGGACATGCTCCCTGATTCCTTACACATACATGCCGTCTCTTAAAGGGAGCTGGCTCTTGCGCTGATTTTTCTCTCTCCCTGTCAGTCGGAAGCTTACGCCAGAAGCAGGGAGAGGAGAGAGCTGCCAGCTGATGCCAGGTCAGTCCTGCATGGGGGTGCCGCTGCTCTGCCGAAGCTGGGACAGCTGTGAGAGTTCTCCCAGTTCTCCCACTCCGGCAGACATGGAAACCCTGAGTGGTGCAATTCTGTCATACAAAAATTAGACCCACTTATAACGTGATCCGCTTATAACACCATATGATTCTTTTGACCCCAAGCAGCGCTTTATAACGGTGTTGAGTTGTTTTATGAGTAGTCTAGACAATGATATGAGATACCTTGATCGATTGATGAGACTTTACAAGACCTAATGCACATTTTTGAAGAATGTGATGGGAATAAGGATATAGCACAATACATACACAATTGAGATAAAAATCGATTTTTTTATCCTTATGAATCGTGCGACCTAACATTGAATTCTTCGGCAAATATAGTAGAAAAAGTATTTAAGAATCTATGCAGCAATAATAGGTATTATGTATTTAATTACAACCTAACCCATTGTGAAAGACAAGCCTAAAGGAATTAAATATATGGTTTGACTTCCACTTAACATTCGGAATGCACATTGATACCCTGACATCCCAAACCTATGCCAAACTAGTGGTACTTTACAGGAACAAATCATCCCTATGTCTGCTGGTCAGAAAGCGTATCGCACATCAGATGCTAATGCCAATTATCGACTAAGGAGACATAGTATATGGCTTGGCACCCCAAACCCACCTTAGCAAACTTGACATCCTCTACAATTCAATATGCCGTTTTGTTCTCCAATGTAACTAGAACACACATCACTGTGAAATGCTCAAAGAACTAGATTGGTCATTACTTGAGTCTAGGCGAAAAGTTCACCTTTCCTGTCTTGCCTTCAAATTCTTTCTGGGCAAGCTACCCATCTATCTGAACCAGCTCCTCACCCCTATCACATGCAGAACGTATCATCTGAGATCATACTCCAAAAGACTGTTCATGGTCCCAAGGCTCAACAAAGTATTTGGCCGCTCCTCCTTCTCTTACCTTGCACCCCAAAACTGGAACAACCTACCGGAGTCTCTCACATCCACCACCAGTTTAAATTCTTTCAAAACTAAGTGTGAAGAAAAAAAATGTGAACAAGCGCTAAAGTCTAAATACCAATGTGTGAAATATAACAAATATCTTATAATAAAGGTAGGCTGCCTGGTAATACTGCCAGTACTAACAGAAATACGTGATAAAAAAAAAGAAACCTGGCGCCAAATAATCAATGGAAAGTCCTGTATTCCTCATGGGATCCGCACACTTGCTTGACAGGCCATGTAATGATAAAAACACAAACAAACACAGATCATAGTGCAACACTGTAGGGTTAAACAGTTCTACACTATAAATCACATATAACAGTGAGAATCCTAGCGACAGTTAAAAATACTATTTATTAAAAGGAACTATGCCATAAAATGGTATTGACAAATACAAAGAACCGCAGGTCATCCAGGATAGAAAAATTGGAGCCCTACTTACAAGCAGCAAGGCATAAACACGCGTTGTTAGGAACGAGTCCTCTTGGCGCAGATGGTATCCTTGCAGAGTTGTATCTCTGCTCCGCCGCGACTCAAGTCCGAAACCGCCCTTCAGGTATTCACCAGAACAGTGCCGGTGGCGGAGGCTAGTTAGTGGGGTCCACAGCTCTGCACCACGTATGGCCGCTCTCCTCACTTCCTCCTCCGGTTTCACAGGATGTCTCTGCGCGCCCGCGCGCGAGTGTGCCTGTGACCTTAAAGGGACAGCTGATGTGTTATAAATTGCCGGGAGCTGGCAATTGCAGAAAGGCTCCAAATCGAATGTCCATAAACGTCCAGTACCAAACATAAAGTGACTATGTCACCTGCCCTACACGTTTCGTAGACGTTACTCTTCTACCTCAGGGGCTACAAACAATGATATTAGGTGATATACTAATATACCCTAACCAATGCCAGCTCCCGGCATTTAGAACACATCAGCTGTCCCTTTAAGGTCACGGGCACACACGCGCGCGGGCGCGCAGAGACATCCTGTGAAACCGGAGGAGGAAGTGAGGAGAGCGGCCACACGTGGTGCAGAGCTGTGGACCCCACTAACTAGCCTCCGCCACCGGCACTGTTCCGGTGAATACCTGAAGGGCGGTTTCAGACTTGAGTCACGGTGGAGCAGAGATACAACTCTGCAAGGATACCATCTGCGCCAAGAGGACTCGTTCCTAACAACGCGTGTTTATGCCTTGCTGCTTGTAAGTAGGGCTCCAATTTTTCTATCCCGGATGACCTGTGGTTCTTTGTATTTGTCAATACCATTTTATGGCATGGTTCAAAACTAAGGCTATCTCCCATTTTAATCTGTAAATGTTTCATAAGCCTGTAATATATATTATCTTTAACTGTGCATGCAATGACTTATATATAATGTATACCCTGTTGATTTATGCAACTGTATTTGTAACCATGTATTATTTGTCTTAACTCTATGCCCAGGACATAATTGAAAACGAGAGGTAACTGTCAATGTATTACTTCCTGGTAAAATATTTTATAAATAAATAAAAATAGGAATTTGATTATCCACCAAGCGGATAAAGGGAGAGTTACGGTACTATAGAACCGGCTGAATTATTTAAAAGAAGCTAACCGTCTCCTAGGGGATGATGTTTCATATCGCTGCCCAGATAAAGATCCAACGGCATCCTAACTCTAAAGGAGTTTCACTACATATTTAATGCCCATCCCCGCATTCCGATTTTAAACCACATCCCAAAAATTCATAAAACCTTGAAGAACCCGCCGGGCTTTCCTATTGTGTCTGGAATTGGTTCTATGACCTCCAATTTATCACGTTATGTTGAAACCTTTTTAGCTCCCCTCACTTGTGCACTGCCTTCAAGTTTAAGAGACAGTAAGAATTTTTTAAACTCACTACAGACTATCGAATGGCACACACTTTATTTGGGTCTTGTTTGATGTAACTTCACTGTACACTTGCATACGTCACACACAAGGTATTGAAGCAGTAGCACATTTTCTTTATCACCAGAATCATCTAAACGACTTAAACAGAAATGTATAATTAACAGTATCACATTTATACTTAATCATATCTTATTTTTTTAAGGCAGGTATTATATCCAGACCAATGGGACGGCCATGGGTACACGCTTCTCCCCTAATTTTGCAGGATTGTTAATGGGTTTATGGGAGTGTGAGTATATATGGGAAGAACATAGATTTAGGAAGTATATCCAAAACTATTGAAGATATATTGATGACATTTTATTCATCTGGTCAGGGTCCATAGAAGAGCTAGACGCATTCACTATATATTTGAATGATAATGATAAAAACATCATTCAATGTGGAGAACAAAAAGGAATATTCATTTTTATTTTCAGACAGCCCCAAAACTCCTATTATTTATCATCTGCCCAAGATACATAAATCCCTCACAGCCCCACCTGAGAGACCTGTTGTGTCAGGTATTGATTGATTCATTAACATCAAACCTGTCACAATATGTTGATTTTTTCTTACAGAATTTTTTTGGTTTATTACCTTCTTACATTAAATACAGGACACCGGTGCTTTGTTTATTTAAAGATTTGAAATGGAAGATAAGCTACAGATGGGCCATGTTTGATGTACAGTACAGTCTCTGTATACAAATATTCCCCATATGAAAGGTGTACAGTAGCTGCAATAGCACTGTATTTGATAAACGATCCTGAATTATATGTACTAAATGGGCATTTTATTCTGGAGTCAATTAGATTCATACTCTCACATCATTATTTTATATTTTTAACACAGTGTTTTATCCAAGTCTGTGGAACAGCAATGGGTACACGCTTTGCTCCCAACTATGCAAACCTTTTTATTTATTTTTATTTATTTATTTATAAAATGTTTTACCAGGAAGTAATACATTGAGAGTTACCTCTCGTTTTCAAGTATCTCCTGGGCTTAGAGTTAAGACAAATAATGCATGCTTACAAATACAGTTACATAAATGAACATGGTATACATTATATCAAAGAATTTGCATGCACAGTTAAAGAAAACATATATGTTATAGGCTTATGAAACATTTACAGACCAGATTAAAATGTGAGACAGCCTTAGTTTTGAAAGAACTTAAACTGGTGGTGGATGTGACAGTCTCCGGTAGGTTGTTCCAGTTTTGGGGTGCACGGGAAGAGGAGGAGCGGCCGGATACTTTGTTGAGCTTTGGGACTATGAACAATCTTTTGGAGTCTGATCTCAGATGATAAGTGCTGCATGTGGTAGGGGTGAGGAGCTTGTTCAGATAGATGGGTAGATTGCCCACAAAGTATTTGAAGGCAAGACAGGAAAGGTGAACTTTGCGCCTAGACTCGAGTGATGACCAATCTAGTTCTTTATATGGGAGCTTGGGAGCAAGGCGTTTTTGGAACAACAACCCATTTTCAACTACGTGGCACAGATTTATAGACAATATTTTATGTATTTGGGAGGGAGATTATGACTCCTTAAATGAATTCACTGTCTATTTAAATCAAAATGATTTTAACCTCACTTTCACGGCAGAAAGTGACAAGTTTAATATAACTTTCTGCATTTACATTTGGTAGATATGGAAGATAAAGTTTCTTCCAAGACTCTCTTCAAGAAGGTTGACACCAATAGCCTACTATTGGCTAGTAGTAACCATAAGAAAACATGGATTGAGTACATCCATATTGGCCAATTTATGTGTGTAAGACGTAATTGTATTGAAATGAAAGATTTTTAACAACAACCTGAGTAATTATTTAATACATTTATTCAGAGGGGCTACAATGGTGTCAACCTTCTTGAAGCATTAACAAAAGTAATTAATAATGATAGGTACTCAATTTTAAATAGCAAGAAAAACACTGAGAAAAATATGAACCAGTTAAACTCAGAGAATCAATTAATATCTGTTCCATTTGTTACTCATTTTAACGCAGTTAGTCATGAGATAAAAAATATTATTAATAAAAATTGGAATATTTTGATTAATAATCCGTTACTTGGTCCACAATTAGAGAAAAAAATGAGTTTATTTTCCGGAAAGCTAAAAATCTCAAGAACTGCGTGGCTCCTAGTGATATTGGGATGTTACTTACAAATAAAACCAACTAGTTAACACAGAAACCAGCTGGTAATTTTTGTTGCGGGAAGTTTAAAGCTTGTAAACTGCAGTATTAAGCAAAGATAGAAAAAGCTCCACCTTTGTAGTATACCTGTCAGAGTGTCCCTCTTTCAAACAATACATTGGACGGACCAAACGTAAACTTAAGGTCAGGATTTTAGAACATGCCAGAAATATAAGAATTGGGTATGAAAAGCATAGTGTGTCCCGCCAGTTTAAAATGCATCATGATAGTAATCCATTCTTATTGAGCTATAAAAGTATTCAAATTGTAACACCTAATCGCAGAGGAGGTGATAGGCTGAAAGCTCTCTCTAAGCAAGAGAGCTTTTGAATTTACGGACTGCGGACTGAAGCACATCTCAGCGAGATGGGGACGGATCATCGTGGTTCTCCGTTGTCGGAACATAACTGGGAAGTGTATCTTGCTGCCATTAGGAGAAGATTTATCCGCAGGAGACTTTACCTGCGATCGGCATTTGCCGGCGATATATATGAGGAGTTCTGCTGAATGCTGTTTTTAGTAACATGTGCCAGAATTCATGTATTGCCCATATTTTTAAGTTTTGATGTACGTGCAAATTTGTCACCTTCACTTTATTTCAATGTAGCCATGCTGTAAAATGGTCTGCAGTTTCTTCTCCTGCTGGCAGTAAACCTGGTAAGTTACAGGGATGCCAGCAGTAATCATGGAGGTTTGCCCTCACACCCTGGTGAGGTGCCCTATGTATGGATGGGAGTGGCTACATACTCTGAGTCCACAGTTAGTGACATCAGAGATGTGCCTGCTTCCTAAGGTATATAAGGCACAGCACTGCCCAAAGTTAGAGTGCATGTTGTGTTGGAGAGTTTGGAGTACGTTAGAAATGTAGGGTCCACTAGTGCAATAACTAGTGGCCCGTTTCTACATCAAGTAGTATCAAACCGATAAGACCACACTATGTCCAGGGACCTCGCACAGGGGTGATCTCTCTGTGGGGAGAAGGGATCCCACTCCATTGGGAGGGCGTACCTTTTCAAGGGACAGTACGGAGAGATGTGCGGCTGAGCTGATTGCTGCAAGGGCAGTCTGTCCATACCATCGTCAACAATAAAGATGCCCTGTTCAAAGATACCCCCACTGTGTGAGTGTGAATTTACTCTCCAGTGGGAGGCACCACCAAGAAGGAGTTCCTCATCAGGACCATCTCCCTGCGGACGCATAGATCCTGATGAGGTGGAGGCGCTGCACATGATATAGGTAGGACTCGCACACACTACCTCAGCTGCCTTTCTGGTGTGACAATCCCCAAATAACACCATGCGGGAGACTCAGGAGTCCTGTTGCCTACAGATGCACCACCAGGCACGACCATGTAGTGGGGCTTGGTTAGACCACACGGGCCAATATGAGATTGGGTGGGTCAGACAGGAGGGAATACCCGTTACAACAATATAATTGAATAAACTACACTATGAGTTGTACGCTGTTTTTTCTCTCTTTTTTTTCACTAAGTGGAGAACATAACCCCAATACCATTAACTTCCTGCATCTCAATCTTGAAATTGTGGAGAACTGTCATTACGATAATTTTTTTCAAAAAGGTGGATGTGAACTCCTATTTAGAGTACAATAGTAATCACTCTTCTCAATGATTAAACAAGATACCCTATGGGCAATTTCTGAGATTGCGACGGAATTGTTCGGCTTTTTCAGATTTTGATTGTCAATCCGATATGTTAAAACAAAGATTTTTTGACAAAGGGTACAGCGAGAATCTAGTGGAGAAATCAATCACTAGAAGAAAAGCACGATATACGCTGTTAATACCTAGAGAAAAGGATACTCTCTCAAACATTCACAAAACACCTATGTTTATTGCCGACTTCTGTAAGCAGAAACCCAAAATCAGGAAAATCATCAGAAAACACTGGGAGATTCTCAAAATGGGCCCCATATTAGGCCAAAGAATTCCAACTAAACCTAAAGTGGTTTTTAAAGGCCTACAATTTTGAAAAGCATTTTAGCACCCAGTGTTCATAAAAAACATAATGTGAATGATAAGTCACAATAAGGATTCTTGCGCTCCCGCAATTGGTGGTTAGGGGACATTCTTCATAGTGTATTTTATTGTTACATATATTTTGCATAGTGTTACATGATGCACAGATTAATTGCATCATGTACATTTCATATACATTTGTTGAGCTGCTGATTTGTTGGCTTATATTTACAATAGATGCTGGATTTATTGTAACATGCAATGTTGTGATTTTAAGATTAAAAATTCATGTTTTGATTTATGCATGTTTTATGTGTTTCATAATGGGCAAATAATATATTATCCATATCTGGATAATAGTTATTTTGCACATTATTGTACTGTATGTGTTGGGGGGGAGGAAGGGGGTATTGGCCCCAAGGGTATGTGGGTAGGCCTCCCTTGTGGGTAGTGGGTGAGGGTGGTTAGGCCTCATGGGGTGGGGGGGAGTAGGGGAGGGTATGCAGGCCTCCCGAACAATCAATTAATCCATTTTCTCAAACAATTAAAATACAATACAAATCAATAATACAATTCCCTATTCAATTACTAAAGCCAAACCATTGCCAAACAATTCTAATTTAAAGTAACCACCATCATTCTAATTTAACTACAAGAAAGAAGCCATTACAATTAACCTATAACTAAATACAATTTACATTATTCACAACAATGACAAAATAAAGCTGCTAAATACATTAGCCATACATGAAAAGAACATAAAGCCTATAAAAGCCTATATTTATACAGTAGCCTATAAAAGCCTATGTTGCCTCATTTTGAAGCTAGTCACAGAGGAGGGAACATCTCCCCTCCTAAGAAGAGAAGATCCCTGCTATGTCAGTCTCTATCTTCTCCATGTGCTTATCCATCTTTTCCATCTGCTTATCCATTTTCTCCATCCGTTGATCAATGTTTAGCATGGTCTCTAAAAAAAGATTTATCTTTACCAGCATAGAGTTCACAGGGATATTGACACTTAACCCCTTCAGCATGCGGTCTAACAAGTTGGATCTTGTGCATGGGGTGCTGTGGACATCTGGGTGGATGGATGCTGAAGAGGATGATGAGATTGGGGATCTCTGGAGAGAAGCAGCAACGTCGTCGAAGAGGGATGGAGAAGTTGACCTGTGAATTTCCGCGAGAGAAGCGGCAGCATCGTAGAAGAGTTATGGAGAATTTGACCTGTGGTTTTCCGGGAGAGCAGCGGCAGTGTCGTCGAGGACTGATGGAGGAGGTGACCTGTGGGTTTCCGGGAGAGCAGAGGCAGCGTCGTCGTCAAGGAGTGATGGAGGAGGTGACCTGTGGGTTCGATGGGTTGGCTTCCATTTGTTTTGCTTTGTGTCTACATCAGTGAATTTCTTCTTGACATAATACAGCTTCTTAAAACCCCTAGCCTTTGGAGTCGTCAGAAGGTTTTCTTTATTAGCCTTAGCCTTTTGTTTTTGCCTTGGCTTGGAAACGGCTGCCGCCTTTTCGCTTTTTCTGCACAACAGGCACGGCAGAAGAGAGTAGGTTCTTGCATCCGTAGAATCGGGGTTGATCCATGGAAGCAGATGGCACAATGCAGTATCTGGACAAGGGCAAGTTCAGATACAGATCATTGAGTGGGAGGCTATGCAATGTGTGTCACCTTTTATGCATGGCGACGAGATGCAGGTGTTCAAAGTGGGAGTACTCTAATGTGAGTCATTAAAGTATAAATACACCATCCATTTTGTGGATTAACTGCACATTGAATTCACATCGACTAAACATCGTATATACATTCTTGTGCTTGAATTTCTTTCTACACTCAGCAATGCCTGTTTAAAAGATTTCTAAGGATCTCAGAGTGGCCTCTGCGTGAGGTGCGGGAGCGGCCCATGGTACCGGTAACTGCAAAGGGAGAGGGCAGACCGGGTTAGGCACACCGCAGGACAGCACTGGCTGATAGGGAGGGAGGGAAGATGCTTTACTGTGGGAATCTTAGGTTCATGTTACGCCTGTATGCCCGCAGACCTGGCAAGACCCCAGAACTGAGGTGGGAAGTGTATCACCACACACCCACAGCAGTGAGGGCGTGCCCGGAGTGTGGTATGGCGTTGCCGGGACTCTTGAGAGATGGTTAGATATACTTGCAACGCCTTGGGAGTACAGAGTAAGAGAAGTGGTGTCCATGCGCCAATGTCCCGGGATCCAGAAGTCAGAGTAGTCAAGATCGTAAGCAAAAGTCCAGGGGTTAAAGATTGCAGCAAGGTAGAGTTCGTAGATAGGGTTCAATGGCAACAGAGAGAAGGTTAGTCCTAAACAAGCCACGGTCAAACCAGGGAAATCCAGGAATAAGCAGGAGCAGGAACAAGCTGAAACACAGAGGAGAACCAAGCATAGGACATCATACACAGGGGTAACAAGAACTATGCAGAGCAATGATAGAAAGGACAGACAGGGGTCATAAAGGAGGGAACACCAATGGGAGGAAGAGGAAAAGCAGAAGGTGAAGTGCGAGAGAGCATGTAGAGGGAGAGGGGGTTGGCCCGGTATTAAAGGGGTTGCACCCCATATGGCCACCCCCTGACCTCACCAGGGAGGCAAGGGGTTAACTGGACTGTGGTCCAGAAATGTGGCTTACACCTTGTCAGGTCAGGAAAATGTATGTTCCCCTGTTTCATTATAATCCTGTATTTTAAAGATGTTTTAAAGTGCATTTCTATATCTCCAGTTCTGGAGGTCGCAGAGAGTTGATATTTGGCCAATATGTGGAGTCACTGTAGGCATTATAAACTGGCAAATTTCAACCCCTGAGCCCACCAGAATGGAACTTATTAATATGTGTAGATATTAAAGTGTATATGTATGGTATTTTGGATCTGTTCTGAAAATGCAGACTTCATCTGCTATGCTAATAGGTCATGAAGGGCAGCCGGATGATTGAGCCTAAGCACTGTGATCAAAAGTTAACTGCCTGATTGTTTACACTAAGTACTAATCAACAGACCAAGTAATAATCAACAGACTGCCACTCTAATTGTTACCTGAGGGTGGAGAATCATCAAACTGGAGTGGTTTGTAAGTGTTATGTCTACACCTACAAACAATGCAGATACTTCATTTGGAATGCTGGTCGTTGCCCCTGATTTAATTATGGGGCTACCCATAGAGTCCCAGTACACATGAGCTAACTAGCTGGGGGGCATGGTTTAAGCTGTGTCTCCACGTTAGGGATTGGATACAGTTAATTGTTCACCAATAGTCTGTATTCAATATTAAGAATAGGGTTACACAGGTATATAAACTGTGTCAACCCTACAGTTTTTAGTTGTTCTTCTTCTGATACCATCTTGAATGTCACCGGATTGCTGGAGAATTGCTAGCTGATACTTCTCCATCCCCCAACCCTAAGTAAGTGTTACCTTCTTGCCTGTTAATTGTACTATTGCTGTGTTCACCTTTTTTAAGGAATAAATATATTTTATTATATCTAAGCCTCGTTCAGTTCAACCCAGATATTTGGTGTTCATTATATCTTGTCATAAGCTACCGTGACAAGCTCTATAATTAACTGGTGGCAGCGGCGGGATTCAACTGGACCTATATTAGAGTGTACTGCGGGACCCTGTAATATAGTGAGAACTCGAGAGTAATTGCGAGTTCCTGGGACTAAAGATATTGAACACACAGTAGTGCAACAGTTAACACAAGTTGTAACACCACCTCACTGCTGCGACCGTGAACCATGAGCGAGGCTGGAGGCTCATCTAACATGAGGATCCGGGCTCAGCTGAAAGACAAGTGCCGTGAATATGGACTGCCCTATCAGTTCCTCCAGGTCGCAGACATGGTTGACGCAATCGGTGACTATGAAGCCCGGCTTGCAGAGCCTCAGGATACGGCTCATCTTGCCCTTATACAGCCACCTGGAGATCAGGGAAGGAACCCAGTGCCTGGGCGGCGGAATCTCGGGGAGGGAACGAGTGCACCTCCCGGGAGCAGTGCAACAGGAGGGGTACTGGTTGCTGCGGCTACCAGTCCATTCACCCCTGAAATGTTGGCACTGATTACTGCGTGGGGTGACAGAGGGACACCGGAGGAGCGGCTGCAGTTTATCACTATGGCAGTGAACAGACCTGCTTATTGCCCCCCTGTCCAACCCAACACAGATGAACTCAAACTGGATCAGCACAGTCTCACCGAGTTCGTGGAAGGTACTGATCAGATCAACAGTTTTCTAAAGAACTTAAAGACACAGTGTCGCGCGGTAAAAAGTGCTTCCCCAGCATAGGGTTGCACGTTTGGACCCCTTACTGTCCGGATTGGCTAAGCAGACGATGATGACGCATCCAGATGAGTATGCTGATGACTATGACCACCTGAAAGAACTGTTATTGTTTCAGTACGGTTTTACCACCATAGCCTACCGGGGTAAATTTCAGCAGGAAGAGAGGCAGCCCCAGGAGTCCTATGTTACCTACGTGACCCGCATGGATTTGTACGGGATATGCTGGGTAGAGGGCTATGAGGCACGTACTTACCAACGCCTGCTAGACCTCATCTTTCAAGAGCAGCTCGTGCCCGCCGGAGGTAAGGGCTCGGGTGTACGACAAGATGCCCAAGACTTACCAGGAGGCGGCGAGGCTTGCAGATGACTATGTGGCCAGCCGAGCCCTGATGCTCGCCAAAGCAGTAGCCAAGGCGGCGGTGGCGGCGGCACCGGCCAAAAAGTCTGCCAATACCCCCCCATGAACTCAGAGGCCACCTGCGGGCAGCAGTCCACTGAAGGCAGGGGAGCCCCGGTACGAGCGCTGGTGCTAAAAATGCAACCACACTGGTCACATCAGACCAGATTGCCCGGAACCCCTGCATTCCGGCGGACCCCATCTGGGGCAACGCACCCCAGCTGCGATGCCGGTAACCTGCGTGCGGGTTGCTTCCACCAAAGACTCCGGACCGGCCATGGAACCAACGCCCAGCGAGACGTCCCATGCCACACCTGTCCCGGTTTCATCGGTGCCGACAGCCATTAGCGGAGGACATCTCAGAACGGACATGCAGCAGACGGACGGCCGTAGCAGACATCTCACCCCGGTCACAGTCGGTGACCGGCAAGCAGTCGGCTTGATGGATTCAGGAGCTGCAGTGACCCTGGTCCGACCTGATATGGTCCGGCCAGAGGAATTACTCCCAGGCCCTGGGATACAGATCACTGTGGCCGACGGAGAGCCACGTTTCCTGCAAGTGGCCAGAATCTTTTTGGATTGGGGGAGGGCCAGGGTATGCGGGAGGTGGGGGTTTTACCAGGTTTGGATGCCGATGTTCTTCTTGGCAACAATCTGGTACCAATGACCTGCACCTATGACCGAGTGCCCAAGCCCGCTGCAGTGGCGGCGGTTATCCGGAGCCAGACAGCGGCAATGGCGGTGGCGCCAGTCCCCCAGCCTTTGGGACCAATGTTAGCGGAGGGCGCAGAGGAGCCCGTGGAGGTAAGCCAGGATCATTTGCAACCACAGTATGACTTACTGTTTCCCCTCACCCTTCCCCATTCTGGGGTGGTCAGAATTAGGAGCCCAGTTTAGGGAGGCAGTGAAGACAGACCCTACCCTGGCCAGCGTGAGACTTCGGGCATCCAAATCTCAGGCAGGGGAAGGCACTGAGCACTGCCTATGGTATAAGGGACTCCTGTATAGAGCATAAGGGAACCCAGGGATAGAGGAGGGATTGACCGGTAAGCGACAGCTAGTAGTGCCCCAGGGGTACCGACAGCAACTGTTACGGGTAGCTCACTCTATTCCGTTAGTGGGATATCAGGGGGTCAACAGAATGCGAGCCCGGTTATTACAGCATTACTACTGGCCGGGGGCATCTCGAGATGTGGGCACTTTCTGCCGCTCTTGTGATGCCTGCCAGCGAGTGGTTAAGGCGGGCAACCGTGTGAAGGCACCCCTGAAACCCCTACCGATAATAGGGGAACCCTTCCAGAAAGTAGCGATGGATCTTGTAGGACCCCTTATGATTCCTATCAGGTCAGGGAAGTGCTACATCCTCACGGTGGTGGATTTTGCCACCCGGTATCTTGAGGCGGTAGCGCTGGGCACTATAGATGCAAAGAAAGTGGCAGCAGCTTTGCTGAAAATTTTTTCAAGGGTAGGTTTCCCTAGTGAGATCCTAACCGATCAGGGGTCGCAGTTCATGAGTGAACTGTTACATTGTCTCTGGGATGCATGCGGTGTACAGCACCGGCGCACTACCCCTTACCATCCCCAGACAAACAGATTATGTGAGAGGTTTAACGGTACCCTGAAGCAGATGCTTCGGACCTTTATAGAGGTGGAGGGGAAAGACTGGGAGATTCAGTTACAGCACTTGCTGTTTGCCTACCGAGAGGTACCGCAGGAATCTACAGGCTTCTCCCCCTTTGAGCTACTATATGGCCGTAGGGTACGTGGACCTCTGGACCTATTCTGTGAGGGATGGGAAGGGGAGGCTACTGCTACTGATGCTTCAGTGATCCAGTATGTAGTAGATCTCCGAGACCAGTTAGAGATGCTCTTGGGGGTGGCCCAGGACCACCTCAGGGCCGCTCAGACCAAGCAAAAGCAATGGTATGACCGGCATGCCCTTAGTAGAGAATTCATCCCAGGACAGCAGGTGCTTGTTCTCAAACCCACTCGGGAGAACAAGTTGATGGTTTGCCTGGTCGGGACCGTACCCGGTCATCTGAAAGGTAAATGAGTACAACTATGTTGTACAGGTAGAGCCTGAGAGGCACAAGACATATCACGTCAATATGCTGAAAGAATACAGAGCACCGAGTATGGGAGCAGTAATTGCCATTTGTTGCCCACTGCTGGTGGATCCGGCGAGCAATGCTCTGCCGGATCTCCTATGGGAGGCTAGGCAGGGAAACACTGTGGAGCAGGTAGAGATAGGGGCACAGTTGAGTGCTAGGCAGCAGGTAGAAGCCAGGGATATGCTTGCTAAGTTTAGGGCCCTCTTCACTGACATGCCAGGGACCACACATCTCACAAAACACCCAGTGCACACAGGGTACCTGCAGCCTCTGCAAAAGCACGCTTATAGAGTGTCAGCAGAGGTCAAGACCAGTATGGAGAGGGAGATAGAGGAGATGCTGACCCTAGGGGTAATTACTCCGTCCCAGAGTCCTTGGGCAAGCCCGGTAGTTCTAGTCCCAAGAAGGACAAGACCACCCGGTTTTGTGTGGACTACCGCTTGCTCAATGCTAGGACGGTGTCAGATACCTAACCCATGCCCCGCTTGGATGAGTTACTAGATGAACTCGCGGGGGCAAGGTATCTGACTACTATGGATTTGAGCAAAGGCTATTGGCAAATCCCACTGACCCTGGAGGCTAGGGAGAAGTCAGCATTCATCACTCCAAGTGGCCTCTATGAGTTTTTAGTGATGCCATTTGGAATGAAGAATGCCCCGGCTACCTTCCAACGCCTGGTCAATAAGTTACTGGAAGGGATGCAGAGCTATGCCAGGGCTTACATAAATGACATTGCTGTCTTTAGTTATTCCTGGGACTCTCATTTAGGACATGTAGCTGCGGTGCTAGATAGGATCAGGGAGGCTGAGCTTACCTTGAAACCCACTAAGTGTATGGTAGGGATGGCAGAGGTCCTTTACTTAGGGCACAGGGTGGGTGGAGGCCACCTCAAACCAGAACCAGCTAAGGTAGAAGCCATAGTTCAGTGGCCTGTTCCAAAAACCAAGAAACAGGTCATGGCATTTTTGGGCACCGCAGGGTACTATAGGAAGTTTGTCCCACAGTACAGCGCCGTGGCCAAACACCTGACTGATTTTACTAAGAAGCAACTGCCTGTGCTTATCACCTGGACTCCTGCCTGTGAAACTGCTTTCCAGGCACTGAAAACTGCACTTGCTGGGGCCCCCATACTGGCTGCCCTGGACTATACCCAACATTTCCTTATGCAAACTGATGCCTTGGACTATGGCATTGGGGCTGTGTTGAGCCAGGTGGGAGACGACAGTAGAGAGAACCCTGTGGTGTACCTCAGCCGAAAACTACTCCCCAGAGAAGTGGCCTATGCCACCATTGAGAAAGAGTGCTTGGCCATTGTGTGGGCACTCAAAAACTCCAGCCCTATGTGTATGGAAGGGCTTTCACGGTCCTCACAGACCTCAACCCCCTGAGTTGGCTGCAGAGGGCATCAGGGGAGAATGCCAAGTTGCTTAGGTGGAGCTTGGCCTTGCAAGAGTTTGAATTTTCCATTCAGCACAAAAAGGGTAATGAAAACAGCAATGCTGGTGGACTTTCACGTCAGGACTATCCCTCTGAGTCTGAGTTCATTAATGGTGCCAGCAGTGCCCCACTCCCTGTTAGGGCCAGTGGGCCACAGGTTACCCATTAAGAAGGGGAGGTGTAGAGGGAGAGGAGGTTGGCCCGGTATTGAAGGGGAGCACCCCATATGGCAACACCCTGACCTCACCAGGGAGGCAAGGGGTTAACTGGACTGCAGTCAAGGAATGTGGCTTACACCTTGTCAGGTCAGGGAAATGTATTTTCCCCTGTTCCCATGTTTCATTATAATCCTGTATTTTAAAGATGTTTTAAAGTGCATTTCTGTATCTCCAGTTCTGGAGGTTGCAGAGAGATGATATTTGGCCAATATGTGGAGTCACTGTAGGCATTAAAAACTGGCAAATTTCGACCCAATGAGCCCACCAGAATGGAACATATTAATTTGTGTAGATATTAAAGTGTATATGTATGGTATTTTGGATCTGTTCTGAAAATGCAGACTTCATCTGCTATGCTAATAGGTCATGAAGGGCAGCCGGATGATTGAGCCTAAGCACTGTGATCAAAAGTTAACTGCCTGATTGTTTACACTAAGTACTAATCAACAGACCAAGTACTAATCAACAGATTGCCACTCTAATTGTTACCTGAGGGTGGAGAATCATCAAACTGGAGTGGTTTGTAAGTGTTTTGTCTACACCTACAAATACTGCAGATACTTCATTTGGTAGACTGGTCGTTGCCCTTGATTTAATTATGGGGCTACCCATAGAGAGTCCTAGTACACATGGGCTAACTAGCTGGGGGGCATGGTTTAAGCTGTGTCTCAAAGTTAGGGATTGGATACAGATAATTGTTCCCCAATAGTCTGTATTCAATGTTAAGAATAGGGTTACACAGGTATATAAACTGTGTCAACCCTACAGTTTTTAGTTGTTTTTCTTCTGATACCATCTTGAATGTCACCGGATTGCTGGAGAATTGCTAGCTGATACTTCTCCATCCCCCAACCCTAAGTAAGTGTTACCTTCTTGTCTGTTAATTGTACTATATTGCTGTTTTCACCTTTTTTAAGAAATAAATATATTTTATTATATCTAAGCCTCGTTCAGTTCAACCCAGATATTTGGTGTTCATTATATCTTGTCAAAAGCTACCGTGACACAGCAGGGATAGGTGAGGAGGAGAAGAGGAGGAGACAGGGGAACCAGTAAGGGAGATCGCTGGCAGGGTATTGGAGGAGGAGTCAGGAGGCAGGAAACCCCTACAAGAGGGCCATGTGTGCGCGCACCCTGTAATCTGAGAGTGCGCACGCACAGGCTGCGTTACGAGGCACGCGGAGCACCGTGCCAAGGGGGAATCCGCAGAGAAGGATGGGGAAATGGAGGGAACAGCCGCCAGAGGTAAGGGGATAGGAGCTGATACCGAGGGGGGCTGAGAGTTGGGAATGCCGCAGTGGGGGCTAGGGGACCGCGCGGGTGCGCGAGTCTTGCGGGGCACACGCTGATGAAACGGAGCGGCATCAGAAGCTACCGGAGGGGACAGGTGTGGGTAAAGGAAGGGAGGCTGGCAGGGGAAGGAACAGAGAGTGTAAGGGAGCATGTGACATCAGGGACACATGAATGGGAAGGAATCCCCTGAACCGCCACAGTATCCCCCCATTGAGGATCGATCTCCGAGCGATCCAGCCATGGTTTCTGGGGAAATTTTAGATGGAACTTTCGGAGGAGTTTCGGGGCATGAATGTGACGTGCCGGTACCCATGAGCGTTCCTCCGGACCATAGCCCTTCCAGTGGACGAGGAACTGGAGCTTATTCTTAGACCAGCATGAATCGATGAGAGATTGAAACTCGTACTCTTGTTGTCCTAGTATGGACACTGGGTTGGGTTTATGGGCAGAATCTGGAAAATGTGAACTCTGTACAAAAGTTTTAAGCAGGGAGATGTGAAATACAGAAAGAATCCTCATGGTGGGAGGCAGAGCAAGACGGTAAGCGACTGGGTTGACGTTTTCTATGATTTTGAATGGACCCAAAAATCTTGGTGATAATTTAGGAGATGGCGTTTTAAGCCTGATGTTTTTCGAGGACAACCATACTCTGTCACCAGGCTTGAAATAGGGACCAGGTTGGGGATGGCGATCCGCCTTGGTCTTTTGTTTGGCAACGGCAGATTGTAGGGATTTGAGGATCCTTTTCCAAGAGTTCTGCTGGGTCGTAACATGAGAATCATCTGCAGGAATGCCAGGAGGGGCAGAAGAGAGAGGAAGACTGCTGGGGTGAAAGCCAAAATGAATAAAAATGGGAGACTCTTGGGTAGATTCATTCTTGAGCGAGTTGATTGCGAATTCGGCCCACGGTAACAGGTCCACCCAGTTGTCCTGTGACTCTGATACAAAATATCTGAGGTATTGCTCAATGGTTTGATTCATCCTTTTGGTCTGACCATTGGTCTGAGGATGATAACCAGAAGAAAAAAGGAGAGAAATTCCGAGTCTCTGGGAAAACGCCCGCCAGAACTTAGAGATGAATTGAGACCCTCTGTCGGAGACAATAGAAATGGGAACGCCATGTAATCTGAAAATTTCCTTGGAAAAAACATCGGCCAGAGTAGCAGAATTCGAAAGACCCTTGAAGGGAATAAAGTGTGAATGCTTAGAAAATCTGTCTACAACAACAAAGATGGTATTCATTCCTTTGGAGTAGGGAAGTTCGACGATGAAATCCATTGTGATGTGTTTCCAGGGTTGTTCCGAAATAGGAAGAGGCAAGAGGAGACCAGAGAGTTTGTGGTGGAGCGTCTTACTCTGGGCACATACAGGACAAGCACTCGTAAAGTCAAAAATGACTTTGTTCATCCTCGGCCACCAAAAAGTCAGTTTAATAAGGTCAGCAGTCCTTTTGAAGCCTGGATGACCGATAGATCTAGAGGAATGACCCCAAAGAAGAATCTTGTGGTGAAATCATGGAGCTGTGTATAAGCGCCCTTCTGGTACCCTGAACCTGCTGGGAATGTGAGCCTGGGCTTTGTTGATTTCGTCCAACACATCGAAATTACTAGCAGAGATTATGCATTTGGCAGGAAGAATAGGTTCCATGGCTTCATTAGATTCACTTTTTGTGGCGAACTGGCGAGAGAGCGTCCGCCTTGACATTTTTTTCAACCAAAAATGTTTTTATTGAGCGCATGGTACATTCATTACAGTAGCTGCCAACCCAATGTCATACATATATGTAATCATGACTACTCATTATTAATGTACAACTCAAAACTCACTTTCTGGGGAGACACACTGACGAACACGATAATAGACAAGAGACATACCGGAGGAGGAGGGGAAGGGGGGTGGGAAAGGGGGAATGTAGCAGTCCTTAGATGTTATCGGTTCTCTGGAGCGTCGCAGGAAGAGTCCAATGATGTTGGCCCCTGGGATGGGTTATCAATCTATGGGTCCCGCCTTTCATCTGCTCGTGTGATTATGCTGAATCTAACCCTTCGACCTATCTATCTATCGGACTGGCCTAGGGTCTTGTCTCAATTAATTAGTTTGTAAACATCAATCTAGTGTCTTCCAGCATCAAAGGAGAATGCGTCAATAACTATTAAAGCAGTATGTTAGCGGCACTGACCCCCGGGATATCCATTTGGGCCAACCAAGGCGTCCAAACTTTTAAGAATTTTGTACGAGTGTCATTAACCAAACTTGTTAATTGCTCCATCTGGCAAACATACCAAATTCTATTCCTGATTTGTGGGAAATTGGGTACTTCGGGCTGCTTCAACAGTGCTGCGATTTCACACCTCAGGGCAGTTGCAAAGTGTGCAATTAATTTATGTGCTGATCTGTTTAGCCCCCGGGTGTGTCTGGCCAGCAGAATAAACCAGGGGTCCAAAGGGACCGCGCAACTGAGAATTCTCTGGAGCCATTTCCTGATGTTTTCCCAAATTGGGGTTAACTTGGGGCAACCCCACAGCATGTGCAGCAAGTCTGCCTGTTCCCCACATTGTTTGGGGCACAATGGGTGTTAATTCTTGACAAACTTAGATAATCGTAGTGGGGTCAGGTACCATCTCATTAGCACGTTATACGCATTCTCCTTTAATGTGGTGCATATAGAACTTTTAGATGCTGCTGTAACTATATGGTCCCAGTCCTCGTCCTCTAACGTCTCTCCTAAGTCCCTCTCCCAGTTGGCTCTGTAACTCAGTACCAGTCGCTGGGGAGACCACCTCTCTGTATATACCAGAGATAAGTCCACTGGTATCTGTCCCTCTGGAGCAGAGCTGTTCGAAATTAGTGTGCTTAGGGCGAATTGGGAATTTAGAGTAGAATGCTCTAATCTGGATGTATCTAAAAAATTCTGAGTTTGGAACTGCTTTTTCAGATTTAATTTGCTCAAAAGATTTTATTGTTATCCGTCCCTCCAGATGTACTAGGCGAGTGTAGCCTTTCTGTTTCCATATTGTAAAGTCTTTATTGTTCTTTCCCGGAGCGAAATCAGGGTTCCCCAAAATGGGGGTCATCAAGGAGTGCTGGCGTGTAAGGGCAAATCTAAACTTGCTCCTGTCCCATACTGGTAAAGAGCTGTTGACCGCAGAAAGCGGATTGCTTATGGTTTTATGCACCATTTTTGGTAGCCATATTAGGTCCTGCAGCGCCACCGGGGCGCAACAGTCCGCCTCCAGTTCACCTATCGCTTTAGTCTCGGCTGAGTGTGCCACTGGGTAATTTGGGATAATTGAGCCGCTCTGAAATACGATAACAGGCAAGGTACCGCTAACCCTCCTCTTGTTGTTGGCTGAATCATTGTGCTAGTTTTAATGCGGGGGGTTTTATTACCCCAGACGAATTTCACCATTGCGGACTGTAGTCGGAGGATGTCTTCCCTAATTATAGGGATCGGTAGGGTCTGAAATAGGTACAGGATTCTGGGGAGGAGATTCATTTTGAGCGTCTGGATCTTACCGATCCAGGATATGCTGTACCCTGCCCACATCCGGAGATCCTCCTTCAAAGTCTGTATTAGTCTGGTGTATTTTGCTTATAGACGGTGTCAAATTGCTTTGTGATATTTACCCCTAGGTATTTAATGGAGGAGGTTTGCCATTTGAAATTAAAATCAGTTTTTCAGTGACTTTAGGTAAGTTTATGTTTAAGGCTTCAGATTTTGCCAGGTTAATTTTGAACCCTGATACTGCGTTGAACTCCCCTAATATACTGAAGACATTTGGCAGAGAGGTGAGGGGCTATGATATTGTTAGTATCACGTCATCAGCGTACAGGGCCACTTTATGTGGCTGCTCCCCAATTTGGATACCCGTTATGTTTGGATTGAGGCGAATTTGTGCCGCGAGGGGCTCAATACATAAGGCAAAAAGAAGGGGGGATAGGGGACATCCCTGTCTGGTGCCGCTCTGAATCCAGAATTCGCCCAACGGGAAGCCCTGGTGCCTGACCTTCGCCGTCGGCCCCTGGTACAGAGCGAGAATCACCTCTAACATTCTCCCCCCCAGCCCGAACTCCCCAAGCGTCTCTCTCATGTAGGGCCAGTTGATTCTATCGAATGCTTTCTCTGCATCGAGACTAAGCATCATCGACGGGATAAGTTTTTTTTGTGCCAGATCTATCAAATCTATGATTTATCTAGTGTTATCCGATGCCTGTCTCCCACAGTTGAACCCTACTTGATCAGGGTGGACCAACTGCGGCAACACCTGGTTAAGGCGATTAGCCAGTAACTTGGAAAAAAAAATTGTGTCTGAATTAATCAGGGAGATGGGTCGGTAGCTTTTACAGTCCACTGGGTCCTTTCCCTGATTGTGAATCACAGAGATAGACGCCTGCAGCATCGAAGCCGGGATGGGGGCACCATCCCTGAATGAGTTACACAACTTTAGCAGGTGGGGAGCTAACAGATTGCGGAATTTTTTATAGTATAGATTGGAGAAGCCATCTGGGCCGGGGGCTTTGGATACTTTCAGTGATTTCATTACTTCCAGTAGCTCCTCCATAGTGAAGTCTGACTGTAGTGCGTCCCTCTCCTCTCTGGACAATTTAGGTAGTTTGGACTCTTATAAGAATGTCTTCAGACGAGCCTGAGTGGTATTATTGTGGACCACTTTCGCACCATCATACAGGGTCTCGTAGTATGATTTGAATTCCTCTACTATTAATTTTGGGTCGGACGTGAGATTCCCTTGTGCTGTCCGGATTGACTGAATTTGGGAGACTTGATTTTTGTCTCAAAGCTTATTGACAAGTAGGGTATCATGCTTGTTCGCCTTCTCATAAAATTTCCGTTTCGACCAGGACAGCGCTTTCTCAGCACGGGAGGCCAGCAGCAAGCCCAGTTTAGTTTTAGTATCTAACAACTCCTTAAGGGTCGTTGCATTTTTGTTATTTTTGTGCAGGGTTGACAGGATCGCCAATTCAGTTTTCAATTGCATAATTTTTGTGTCCTTCTCCCTCTTCCGCTTACACGCAATCCCAATGAGTTCTCCTCTCAGAGTTGCCTTATTGGCTTCCCAAAGGGTGGACTGTGAAACCACACTTCCCGTATTCTCCTGAAAGTATACCCTGATTCTATCCCCCAGTTTTTGTGAAATTTCGGGGATTTTCAACAGTACTTCATTAAGTTTCCAGTTCGCTCCTGGTCTGTCCAAACTAAATTCAGTGCACCGCAGCTCAATCGGCGCATGATCTGACCACGAAATATCGTGGATTTCCGAATGGGAGATCTGCGAGACCATTCTGCTAGACACAAAGAGATAGTCTTTCCTACTGTATCTGTCGTGGGGGTGGGAGTAAAATGTAAAACCTTTTTCAGTGTGGTGTTGCTCTCGCCAAACATCTAATAGATTATTGGTTCTCAGTCCTCTGTTCCATGCTGCCCTAACCTTTGACCGACTGTGACCCTCTGGGGTGCATCTATCCAGCAGTGGGTCAAGAGTCTTATTAAAATCTCCCCCTAGGATTGTGATCCTCTGAGCCATACTTCCAAATACGGAGAAAAATCTCTCTAGGAAAGCCTCCGCGTTGTTGCTTGGGGCGTATACATTTGCCAGCGTAACAAGCTGGCCCCGTATTTCCCCTGTGACAATCAAGAATCAATCGTTTTTGTCTTTTTTAACGGTTTGGACCTTGAACGGGAGCCGGTTGTGGACCAGAATAGCCACCCCTCGCTTTTTTTTGCAAGCAGAGGACTAGAACCATGTTTTATACTTGTAGTCAATGTATTTCGGGGAGCTGGTTTTAGAGAAATGCGTCTCTTGTAGCATTAGAATGTCAGGGTCCATCTTTTTATAGTCCGTCATAGCAAGTTTTCGCTTCCCTGGGCTATTAAAGCCTTTCACGTTATGTGAAAGGATAACAATTTATCTACCCATGTGTAGTTACCCACGCCTCTCCTTGTCTGTTGGCTCTTTGGGTCAGCCTGGTACTTGGGGACTCCCTACTCGCATGTTGGTTCGCCGGGTTTCGGCTCTCATTTTCACCGTCCTGTGACTGCAACAAGGGAAAGCAAGGGGAGACACACTGGGGGAACACAGAAACACACATCACTACATGTGACAAAACTTTTAATAATTGTCCGGCGGTTGAGCGAGACCCCGCTCCCCCAATCGCCTTCTTTGCCCCTCCTGGGTGTTCAGCCTGGGCGGAGTCCGGGATGGTATCCTGTCCCCCTCTCCTGCCCTGAGTGGCTGGCCTAGTGGGGACATTCATGGGCCGCCTGCAGGATATCCCCCTGCACCCATGTGGAGTCTCATGTTCAAGACCGTCGTGGGGGGAATATCTCCCCCCCTCCTCTGTCGTCTTAAGTAAACTTCAATGTAAAACAACGCTTTCTACTTGAAACTGCTAACCTTACCCTTTAATTTGATAGATTGCCAATTATCAACTTTCCTTAACCTTTTTTGTTTTTTTTATATATATTTTTTCCCTTGTGGAACTCGGTTCAGGGATGAACTTTGTGAAACTGGCAATCACTGATATTAAAACTGGGTAAACTGTAACTGGACTTTTGGAAGTCCTGGTGAACCCCTCATAATTCCTCTGGGGCTTCGATATCCTGGTTTGATTTGGACGGGCCGGCAGTCCTCCATTCTGACTCTTCCCGTTGCTCCATCCTGGGGCTTTTGGGCAGGCCTTCCTTCACCCCTATTTTATTTAGGAAGTCAGCGCTTACCTCTATCTCTTTCATTGATATGGCCTTCCCATTTCTTATGACCAACAGGCCAAACGGGAAGGTCCAGCGGTATCGTATTGCCCAGTTTCTGAGCAATCTGGCGACCGGTTGTAGTGCCCTTCTCCTAGCTAACGTGACTGGTGAGAGGTCCTGAAATAGTTGTAGCGTAACTTCCTCGAACCGGCAGGAGCCCTCAGTCTTAGTATTCTTGAAGACCGCCTCCCTGGTCTTAAAGTAGTGCAGCCTGGCGATCACATCGCGTGGCTGCTCCATTGCTGCAGGGCGGTTTCTGAGGGCTCTGTGGCAGCGATCCATGGCTAATTCAGCTTCTGGGAGGTCGGGCAGTAGCATCGCGAGCCATCTGAAGATGAACCCCTCCACGTCCGTGGTATCCTCGGGGATGCTGCGAACTCTTATGTTATTGCGTCTCTACAATAAAGGGGATGAGACCGCTCGTCCAGTAATACAATAAAAATTCTAAATAAAGTGAGGAGGTGCTCGGAAGGGATAAAGTAGTCAATGTGTAACAGTGTTTATCCAAGAGGGATCAAAAAAGTATCCCCATAGCACCCGGCACTCAATGCTGGATAGTTTAATCTGGTCGACAATGTTCCAATAGGGAAAATTACCGATGTTTAACAAATGTATAGGGAATTAATAGCCCTTGTACCAATAAGTCCCAAGAAAATAATAAAGTTTTATTAGTCTAAATACTTGTTAAAAACACACAAATATACATCATTCAAAACTGTTAAAAAAAACCCATTCAGAGGTGGCTGTTGAAGTAAATAGCACTACAGTAAGCTATCTGTCATAGATAGGAGATCAAAGATGATTCTCATACATGCTTAGCAGTGAATCATGCCGTAGGGTGTATCATAGAAAGTTGGTTGATAACACCTTCTATCAATTGATATTTGTTAGTAAATATAACATATACAGCATAAATGCATCCAAAATCGCGCTGACCCTGTAGGTGTGCTTGATCTATTCTGTGAGCATTTAGAATATACTCGGTATTAGAGGTCTAGCAGTGTTATCACCTATTAAAGCAGCATATATGGCTTGAATAAATTCAGGGAGCGCATGTGGGTGGTGTAGCAATTGGTTGGTGGTGACACCTTAAATCAATTGAGTTAGGCTTGTAAACATGACAAATATAGCACAATTGCATCCAAAGTCTTGTCCCTCTACACGCTGACCCTACATGTGTGCTGTCTTCTCTCTACGTGCGGCTGATCACTGGGAACTCGCCACCTCTGATGACGAAACGGTCGTCGGGAATAGACGTCACTAGATGACGTCATCAGAGGTGGCGTGTTCCCAGTGATCAGCCGCACGTAGAGAGAAGACAGGCTTGTATACCACACGGAGTCTTGATACAGACACAGTGTGTGACCCGCTGTGGTCACAGAGCCTATGGGGGGTTAATTTTAGCATCGGGACACCCACTTGCGCTTCCCGAATCTATTTAAGCCATATATGCCGCATTAGTAGGTCATAAAACTGCTAGACCTCTAACACCGAGAATATACCATATGCGTACAGAGCAGACCCAGCACACACAGGGTCAGCGCGATTTTGGATGCATTTATGCTGCATATGTTATATTTACTAACAAATATCAATTGATAGAAGGTGTTATCAACTAACTCTCTATGATACACCCTACGGCATGATTCACTGCTAAGCATGTATGAGAATCATTTTTTATCTCCTATCTATGACAGATAGCTTACTGTAGTGCTATTTACTTCCACAGCCACCTCTGAATGTTTTTTTTTTTACAGTTTTGAATGATTATATATGTGTGTTTTTAACAAGTATTTAGACTAATAAAACTTGATTATTTTCTTGGGACTTATTGGTACAAGGGCTATTAATTCCATATACATTTGTTAAATATAGGTAATTTTCCCTATTGGAACATTGTCGACCAGATTAAACTATCCAGCATTGAGTGCCGGGTGCTATGGGGATACTTTTTTGATCCTTCTTGGATAAACACTGTTACACGTTATTGCGTCTCTCCCGGATTTCGGCATCCTCTTGCCTGTCAGTTATCTCCGCTATTTGGGCCTGCATATATGTTGCCCTTTTGTCCGTCTTTTTAATCTGTTTCGTTGCGGTCGCCATCTTGTCCTCTAGAGCACCTATCCGTTCTCCCAGGCCCTGGATCTCTTTCTTCAGGTCCTGTAGCCCGTCATTAATCATATTTTTCATGTCCTAGTATAAGCGATCAAAGTCGCATCTAAAAACCGGCATCTGTGCCGGCTCCACCACTGGATCTTCTTCCCGCTCCGAATCAGAGCCCGCAGTCGATTCCGGCGCCATTGCAGCTCCTGCGCTCCGTGGGGTGGATCAGCCAAGATATTTGCGCAGATCGCCCTCCTTCTTTTTTCGGGGATGTAGCGGGGCCATCTCGGGGGTTGTCGCCGTGATTTAATATATTTTCCAGCTTTTATTTATCGTTTGTGCATTGTTGTTTTATATTTTTATTGGAGGTGGGGTATGGAGCTCAATCCTATGCTGCCATCCACTCCAGCCTCATGCATGCGCCTCCCGCCTTGACATTTTTGATACCAGGAATGTATGAAATAGTATAAATAAAGCGGGAGAAGAAGAGAGCCCACTGAGCTTGACGGGATCCCAACCGTTGGGCCCCCTCGATATACAGCAAATTTTTGTGGTCGTGAGAATAGCCACAGGTTCTTTGGTGCCTTCTAAAAGATGCCTCCATTCTTGTAGAGCCAGTTTAATGGCCAAAAGTTCACGATTACCAACATCATCATTTCTTTCAGCAGATTAAAATTTCCGCGAAAAAAACCCACAGGGATGGAGTCTTTCTTGAGGAGACGATCTCTGAGAGAGTACTGCACCAGCTCCTACATCCGAAGCGTCGACTTCCAAAGTGAAGGGAAGAGAGGTATCTGGATGGCGTAGGATGGGTGCGGACACAAAAGCTTTTTTAAGGACCTCGAAAGCAACAATAGCTTCAGGAGACCAGGAGGTGGGATCGGCACCTTTCTTGGTCAGGGCGGTGATGGGAAGAGCAATAGAAGAAAATGTATTGATGAATTTCCAGGAATAATTGGCAAAGCCGGGGAAACGCTGCACAGCTTTGAGCGAATTAGGCAGCGGCCAGTCAAGAACCGAATTAATTTTTCTGGATCCATAGAGAAACCTTGATTGGAAAAAATGTATCCTAAAAAAGAAGTAGAGGTCTGGTGGAACAAACATTTCTAGATCTTGGCGTATAGGCAGTTACAACAGAGCCTAGAGAGCACCAGTTTGGTGTGTTGAATGTGCTCCTCCAGGTTTTTAGAAAACATAAGAATGTCATCCAGATATACTATGACAAATGTCCCCAACACATCCCTGAAAATGTCGTTCATGAACTCTTGAAAGACAGCAGGGGCATTGCATAAGCCAAAGGGCAAAACTAGATACTCATAATGTCCAGATCGCGTATTAAACGAGGTTTTCCACTCTTCCCCTCTCTTATGCGAATGAGATTATAGGCCCCTCTTAAGTCAAGCTTGGAGAAGATAGAGGCCCTGTGGACGGATGTTCACAGAGGTACGCAATTAGGAGGCTTTATAATGTGAAATTATAATAAGGCTTTATTGTGCCTTTTCCTTTTTATCAGGAAAACATCCAAACAAGGGGGGGGGGGGACAAAGCTTCCGTTCACTTGGGAGTATTTCTAGTGAAAACACCATGCAATCAATTCACATCTCCCTAGTCAAGCATTTCTCCCCAGCCCCAAAACATAGCATGCAATAAGCAGATATAAGCAGTCTCTGAATAATAAAAGTCTTATCTGTTTGCAAGCTTCTCTGCTCTCCTGGAACCACACCCATGCGTGCACAGAAAATATCAGCATCCAGGTTTTAGAAGTCTTATTTGGTCCTTGAAGGAAGACCTAATTTCCTCGCCTATGCTTCAGAACTGAGAGGAGCCTTTCCTCTGCCAAGAAAACTGAAGCCTTGTGACTGGATACTACACCCTCTGCACCATTTTGCAGCAGACTTCCCCGGAGAAGTTTTCACGCCCTGCCACTGTTATCTCCGGTCTTTGATGAACTTCAGGCCTAGTAGACGAACAAAATGAAACGTAACGCAAGCCAGGTTTCAAATCCTTTGTCTCAATTTATTACTCATAGGTTAATGACTTTTATACAGAAAAAAGAAGATATTGGTTAGAGGCATAACATAGGCGTAACATAGGCGTATCCTAAGTGTAACATAGGCGTATCCTAGGTGTGTCTTGGGCGTAGCTTTGATTAGAGGCGTGATTTAGGGGCAGGACATATTAGTGGCGTGACTTTTGGAACGTGTCTTTTACAATACAAGCAATTGTTTGAATACATAGCTTATTCATTGTCTGTTATCAAAAGAGACCTTGAGTCTTTAGCAACTAAATTACACTATTTTGCTTCTTGCAGAGAACCATTCTATTATATTCTAACTAAAACATCAGGAAATTGACAACACAAAAGTATCGCAGTAATATCCTGACCAGGAAGAAAAGCAATGCAATTTGGCAGAAACTGAGTGCATTTAGGAATTATATTTCAGCAAAAGGCTGACTACAGAATCTTAACTAGTTATGACCATACAAAATGGAAGCTTAACACGAGTGCAGATTCTGGCCTGACATACTGGTCCTAACAGTCCTTGTGGTTTGGAGGGAAAATCTTTACTGTCCCTGCTTCAGCTCCCTTGTCTTCAGGGTTTGTCAGCATACAGGTTTAGAAGTTTTCCCTGTGTCTTGAAAGTAGCTCTGCTATCTTTAGGCAGAGCTCAAGACAAGTGAGTCTCCAAGTTCAGCTCAGGTGTCATCTAAAGTGTTCTCACTTCCTGTTTCAAAAGACAGGCTTTCTAAGCCATCTAATCAGGCAGGTGGTGTTTAGTAATTAACTACCAGAGGTTAACCACCACACTGCTGGATTAAAGGCACATTACTGAACAGGGATAAGTCCCCTGTTACATACCTCCCCTGTTTGTGGGAAGCTCGGGCTTACCACGGCCAAAGCCCATCCTTCCTCTCTCATTCTAGATATCTCTGTGACTTGAATGAGAGTGGATGGAGGAAGAGAACCCTCTGTCCCACTTGGATTGGACCCTTTCTCCAATTTATTTTTGTCTCCTCTCGAAGATGCTGGAGATCAGCACTCCTCAGTCGCTCAAGGAGGACTTTTTCCACGTAAAGTCTTTTAATCACGTGCGCGGTCTTGAGAATTCTGTTGCGTCGGGCACTCCTCTTTTTGTATACAAAGTGTATGGCAACAGTTGTAGAGAAGTTAGGACTAGCCCTTAGAGTTATCTGCTCTTGAAGTGGTCTTTCTGCCGCTTCTCCACACCACGGAGTCGCTAGTTCAGTGTCTTCAGCTAAGGATTCTTCTGGCTTTGATTCTGCACTCCTACCTCTGTTTGTTGCCTGTTGGACAGCTGTAGGTTTGGCAAGTGCTTTCTTTGGTGGCTCAAACTTCGTAATTTAGTTTTGAAGTTTCGTAGAGTCCCCAACTCTCACTGTACCCTTGTCCTTGCGGACATTAGTTACTGTGGGATACTGATGCTTGGGCAGAGCCAATACCTTTTTCTGTATTGGAGGAATCTGTATCAGAGTCTCCTTCATATTCTGGAGCTCTGTAATTTTTGTCATCAAGGTTGCCGCTGCGTCTGTTTTCTCTTTGGTGTACTGACTAAAGGAAATGGAACAGTCTCTCTGTCTCTCCAGCTCTTGCTCCAGTTTCTGAGCCTTCTCACGCTCCCTCTCATACAGAGTCACCTGGTATCGAAGCTCCGCTTCCAACGATGCTCTGAAGACATGCAGCATGGCCTTTAGATCCTCATACTGCTCTGTGGGGACGTACTGGGTATTCAGACGTTCCTGCAGCGCTTGTACCTCTTTAGCAGCCTGCAGTTTTTCTTCCTGTAGCGTTTGCTGCTTCTCCTCAGCATACTGGAGGTGTGTACGCAGACCTTGCAGTTGGTCTGCAGTCGGTGCTCTGCGTCAAACTTTTCCTTGACTTCTTCTGTTAACTGAAAATGTTCTTCTTTCAGTTTTAAGTTTTCTCTTTTTAATCTTGAATTTTCTCCTTTTTCTGTCTCTGTATTCTTCAAGGCTTCTTTGCAGTCCTCCTTCCATTTACACACATCTGCTTTGAGAATGACCATCTCCTGGCGTGAGACTTCCTTCTCTAGGTTGAGGGTCTGAAGCTCCTTCTGAGAGACTTTGAGAACTGCATCAAGATTACCAATAGTTTATTTAGCAATGTCCAGCTCCTCAGTGAGACTGTGTAGTTCCTTTCTGGAAACTTCCAGGTCTGTGCGGCAGCTGTTGGTCTCATGATATGAGGCATTCAGTGCTCTGCGGAGTGTCTGAACCTCTTTCTGAGATACGTCCACTTCTATCCGGACACTGTTGATCTCTTGTTGTGAGGCATTCAGCTCTATGCGAAGAGTGTGAACCACTTGCTGGAAGACTGTCATCTGCTTCAGTGCCTCCTCATACTTCCGCTTTAGCGTAGCCATCATTTTATCAGATTGGCTCTGCTTTTCATCCATGGCGGAAATAGTAGCCTTTGCAGTATCTAGCTCAGTCTTGAGATCATCCAATTCTGTCCTGGCTAAAGAGTAAATTGTGAGCACATCTTTTTGTAGCCTCACGTTATTTTTCTGTAGCTCTGTGTTATCTGCTCTCTCAAGTTTCAATTGTTCTCGAAGTAGATCACAGTCACGCCTGGCAATTTTCAGTGAGTCTTCAGGGCTGGTCAAGGGATCGTCACTCACTGGTTCCGGCTCCGCTTCCCTGGGATGGTTGGTTGAGGGTTCCTCACTGTTGGCACCAGACAGACACTTCTTTGGGGTACCCGACTTTTGCCTTGGGCCCTCTGGATATTCGGTTAACCGTGGGACAAATTCTCCATTTTCTCTAGGCTGCAGGGCAACTCTGTCCCCCATTTTCTCCACAGGATCTGCGGACGTGTCTGTTACTTCCACGGTAAGTGAAGAACTGCTTTTCTTTTTCTTTTTCCGCCTTTTTTATTTCGATGACACCGTCCCTTCAGGGATATTGGAGTCTCCATCTTCATTTGAAATTTTAGCAGCTTCATTATATACGCCAGGCTTTTCTTGCAGCTGCTTTAGCTGACAGAAATATTCGGTGACCCATTGCTCCCGCTCTGTCTCCTGCTGATCATATTCGTCATCAAAGGAGCGGTCTTTTCTGTTCGTGCCGAGTTCAGGCACCCCCACCATTCTTGGGGTGTTTTGTGGGTGTGACTCGGTTCGGGTTCCCCGTAAGAGATGTCTTCCTCTTTATTGGACTGGAAGGGCCACTCTTCCGTGGGGTAGGGTTCATTACAGGAACGCTGTATCTTGTCCTCCATTTTTAGGCTATCAGGTGTAATTTTCTTCCTGACCTCAGGAGGCGCTATTGCAGCTGTTGCCACTGTATTTGCTAGAACCCCCCAATTGTGGCGGTCCTACAGATGGGCATATTTTGCTTGTATAGGTCATAGCTCTCACAGGCATCTCTTTAGACTTTTCTTTCTTGGGTAATTTTTTTTTTTTTTTTCAATATCAGCAGTGCTGTGCATGCATTTTCTTTTATCAGGTATACAAGATTGTACAGTTGCTAGGTAAAAAAAAGTATATTTGCTATACACCATTTATTTGCTAGGTGCAATCCCTCCGCTTTAGCAACAGAATTTGGTTTTCTGCCTGAGTTCAGTAATTTTCAGTCTCATCTTTGGGTATTATGGCATTCCCACTTCCCACTATGGGTGTCTGTTTTGCTCCCAAGATAATAGGCATACTTTTTTACTTGAAGAAAAAAAAACATTCTTTGCAGTGGACTCAACACTCAGCAATTGGCTTTGAAAAACCTTTTCCTTTATAGGGCAATTTTACACTCAGTATTTGTTTGCTAAAAATTCCCTTGCTTCAGCACAGTCTTGTATCAATTTTCACACTTTTCTGCATATACTCAATTCACAGCTGGTAGCCCTATGCGGTGTGGCAACCTTTATTTGCAAAATCAGTACCACTCGTGGGTCACCATTTGTATTCACTGCTTCAGCGAAACTTTTGAAAACAACAAACACCTATCCCTTTTCAAGGGCTGACTCACTTCTTGAACCCTGACTATGGCTGGAAGGCAAAACCCCACTATTTCAATGACGATATTACGCTTTGTGTTAGGCAAATAAAGTTTTAGCTGCTTCAGCAGTCTCTCTCCTCTTGGGATTGGGGTAAAGAGTCCATCTGTGTTTTTGTAAGTTTCAATGCAGTGTAAGTTTCAGTGCAGTGGTGTGTCCCTTTAATTCTGATTTCTGCTGCATGAGGTTTTTTTCTAAGTTTCTCAGACTGTTTGTAGGCAAAAAGCATAAAAAAAAAATTCACATAAAAATCTCCGGTCCTTTTTAACTACAAAGAAACCTCTTATCCCACTTCTGACACCACACGTGGACGGACGTTCACAGAGGTACGCAATTAGGAGGCTTTATAATGTGAAATTATAATAAGGCTTTATTGTGCCTTTTCCTTTTTATCAGGAAAACATCCAAACAAGGGGGTGGGAACAAAGCTTCCGTTCACTTGGGAGTATTTCTAGTGAAAACACTATGCAATCAATTCACATCTCCCTAGTCAAGCATTTCTCCCCAGCCCCAAAACATAGCATGCAATAAGCAGATACTGTATAAGCAGTCTCTTAAGAATAAAAGTCTTATCTGTTTGTAAGCTTCTCTGCTCTCCTGGAACCGCACCCATGCGTGCACATAAAATATCAGCATCCAGGTTTTAGAAGTCTTATTTGGTCCTTGTGGTTTGGAGGGAAAATCTTTACTGTCCCTTCTTCAGCTCCCTTGTCTTCAGGGTTTGTCAGCATACAGGTTTAGAAGTTTTCCCTGTGTCTTGAAAGCAGCTCTGCAATCTTTTGGCAGAGCTCAAGACAAGTGAGTCTCCAAGTTCAACTCAGGTGTCAGCTAAAGAGTTCTCACTTCCTGTTTCAAAAGACAGGCTTTCTAAGCCATCTAATCAGGCAGGTGGTGTTTAGTAATTAACTACCAGAGGTTAACCACCACACTGCTGGATTAAAGGCACATTACTGAACAGGGATAAGTCCTCTGTTACAGGCCCCCTGAAGACGATCGAACAATTCGGAGATTAAGGGAAGGGGATACCGATTCTTTACCATGATCTTATTGAGTCCGCGAAAGTCGATGCATTGCCTAAGTGATCCATCCTTCTTCTTTATGAAGAAGAAGCTTGCCCCGGCAGGGGAGGTAGAGTTGCGGATGAATACTTTTTCCAAATTTTCTTGAATATAGGACATCATGGCCTAAGTCTCAGGAACGGACAAAGGATACGACTTCGACTTCGGAAGAATGGTCCCAGGAATCAAGTTGACAGGGCAATCGTACGGACGGTGGGAAGGTAAAACCTCAGCTTGTACCTTGTTGAACACATCCAAGTACTCATGATACACGGTCGGTAGGATCGATAGATTGGAAGGAACGGAATCCATCCTGGCAAGCACCGCAACAGGAGGAACCGTAGGAGCAGAGTCAGTGGAAGAAGACCACTGGATAGGCAGGGTGCCGGTCCAAACAATGCGTGGATTGTGGAGTTGAAGCCAAGGCAATCCTAAAATAAGTTGAACAGTAGGAGAATTGAAGATGTCGAAAATAATTACCTTTTTATGACTGTCGGCCAGGGTCAGTGTGAGAGGAATGGACTCCCAGATGATAAAGGCTGGCTGGAGTGGATGACCGTCGATTGCCTCGAGACCAATAGATGCTTTTCTTCTCACCATAGGGATTTGATTCTCAGAGGCGAAGGTTTGGTCCAGGAAGTTACCTCCAGATCCAGAGTCAACGAAAGCTTTTACCTTCAGGAAAAGTTCAGGACCCTCCAGGGTTATTTGGGAGATTTTCAAGGAGAGAGGGGCAGGGAGAGACAGTACCAAGTAGAAGCCCCTCTACCTTTACTGGGTATTCCCGTTTTCCCAGCTTCAGGGAAAAATTCTGAAGACGATGTTCCGAAGAACCGCAGTAGAAACAGAGTCCCTTCTGACGGCGTCGTGCTCTCTCTGCGGCCCAAAGTTGTTGGCTACCGATTTGCATCGGCTCCAGGGCATCCAGTGTCAGGAGAAAGGACGTGGGCGACCTGTGAGATACAACAGGGGAAGAAAGAGAACGAGAACAGTGTCTCTCGTACCGTTGCTCCTGGGTACACTGGTCCATGCGTACGCTTAGTGTAATCAACTCCTCCAGGGAAGAAGGCCAGGCATGAGTAGCAAGATCATCTTTCAAGGTGTCAGAGAGCCCATGCCAATATGCGGCGGCAAGTGCCTCATTATTCCATTGGGTCTCTGCGGCGAGAGTACGGAACTCATTTGCGTACTTGGCAGCAGATCTTTGGGCTTGGGAAATGTGAAAGAGAGAGAATGCAGCTGTCTCGCGCCTTGCAGGAGTATCGAATACCAGCTGAAATTTGCATCTGAATTTAGGATAATATTGAGTTAGTTCGCTTTTAAGTTCCCAGAGAGGAGAAGCCAAAGCGAAGGCATCACCGGTCAACAAAGCATAAATGTAGGCCACTTTAGAACGACCAGTTGGGAACTGAGATGTGGCCATCTCGAATTGCACCTCGCATTGGTTAAGGAAACCACGGAAGGCGAGGGGGTCCCCATCGTAGCAATTAGGTGGTGGAATGCAGGGTCCAGAGCTAGCATAGAAAGTGCGCGCGAGGCGGCCACAGGGGAGAATAGCTCCCAAGAAGATACAGCCCCCAGGGTGCACAGGGGCCGAGTCAGGTGACGCCAGGTAGCCAATAGGGCTGTAGGATCTCCTTGCAGGGGAGATTGGATACATTTCGCGCGTTAAGCCCACCCCACTCGGCATCAGGAGCAGCTAGGGGAAAGAGGCAGTGTGCAGAAGTTAGTGACTCCCTGCCCTAGGCCAGCAGCCCCCTAGGCCCCAGATAGCCCTGAGCCACCTGTAGCTTTGAGTGTTTCAGGGACAGGCCCCAGGTTAGGGACCCTGCCCCTTACTATCCAGAGCCAGTTAGGGACACAGCGGATGCTGCACTTTCATCCAGAGGCTTGGGATCAAGCCTGCTCAGCAGAGAGAGCGGAACCTTACCAAGGGTGGACCGCCCTCACAGATCTTCTCACCAGAGGAACCGGACATCATCCTAAAGTCGTCTGATCCTTTGTGAAGAGTCTTTAACGCCCAGGTGCCGTCGCACTGGGCAGGTAACATTACGCACGTGCATACACGAGAGTACTCTGACATATTGGCAGCGCTGACCACGGGACAAGGGGGGTTATTCTGTGGACACGGTGTTGGGGTACACGGTGGTGGGTGTGGGGATTATGCAATATCCTTATGCAGTGTTAACCTTTAATGCGTTAAGTGAATGTTATGCTCATATATGCAGTAAAGCCTGTTCTGTTTTACAAATGTTTGCTTAATGTGATTGTTTCATGTGAGGGCCTCCTCCCACTCCGTTGGGATCCCTCCCAGGTGGAGGCGTTGCACCACGAGATCGCATTATATGTATGTACCCCAGGCTCCCCAAGTGGAGGCTTAGGCTCCTGAGAGCCACACAGGTATACACATCAGGTAGTAGTGTCTGTATTCACAGGGAATAACCGTTACATTTGGAGGCACTGCTGAGATAGCCCTGGGGTGCCCTACTCAGTAGTTAACGTAGTATCCTATCAGTCAGCATGTCTGCTCTCTCGCCCCAACAAGTGGCCGACTGGGCCAAAAAGCTAGGAGAGCTCCTGCGACCCGTAGTCGCCGTAGACAGGGTACCTTCCGATGTATCCATGTTTACTGTCTGCAGCGCAGTAAGGACATTAACTGGTCTGGCGGGAGCCCGCCTCATCAGCAAGCACTACAACATTGACCAGCAAGAGAACACCCTACTGCTGGCCACCGAACAATCTATACCCCCTGATAGAGGCCCACAAGTAGTGTATCTACCAGAGACTTTACCTCAAGGGTGCCCTCTAATTTACCCTGGAACCGTTTCCAGTCACGTAACTTCCCTTACCAGACCTGCGGGTTGGGAAGGCAAAGATATGGCCACCCATACACCCATCAGATCAGACATATCCCTACTCGAGTGACTTTCTCTTCTTATGCTAGGCAAGGGGCCACCAGCTGGGCCGGTAGCCCGCCAACATCACCGGTCCCTAGCCGGTTAATGAACAGCTTCAACCCAACCCATAACAGTCAGGGAGCGGGTATCGCAATTTCCTCAGACAGTGGCGGCTCCATGCTAGGAGTGACATTCCCACAGCTTGTGGAAGCTATAACTACGTCCGCCCAAGCTCAAAATTACAGGAAGTTGAAGGCGTTTTTTTGTTTCAATTTTTTTATTTAGGCAGTTATAACAGTCAACACATTTTCTATGACAGTCCATTTGTGGCCTAACACAATTTTTAACATATTAAAGAAAAGTCTCGGCGTCCCCCTGTTCCTCCAGGGTCTGTCGGGGTGACGCGAGAGTTGAAATAGAAAATGGAAGAGCAGGAGGGGAAAAGAGAGAGCGGAGGGGAGGGGAGGGGGGGGGGGTGGGGAGCAGTTGTACCACTCCCTCTCCTTGGCATGTGCATTTAGTCTCCGTCACCCATTGTGGCTCTTACTTCTATCCTTAAGTGGCGTTCTTGTGTGTCAGGGCCATTCTAGTGAACCACGGGTCCCATATATTGTAGAAGGCAGTGGTGGACCGTTTCAGAAACGCTGACAGCCTCTCCATTTCCTTTAATTCGTTAATTCTATTTATTACTGTCTGTTTGGAGGGGGGGGACACTTTCTTCCAGGCGGCTGCCACCGCACATCTCGCCGCAGTGAGAATAAAGGAGATCAATTTGCCTGTTGGTCGGTCCAGTGTTTGTAGGGGCCTGGCCAATAGGTAGGTCAGCGGTTCAACCGGGATTGTGAGGTCTGTGACCTCTTTTATAAGATTGTGTATAGTTTCCCAGTATTTCTGAATTTCTGGACATGACCACCAGATGTGGGCCATGTCCCCCTTTTGACCGCAGCCTCTCCAGCACAGATCCGAGGCCAGGGGGTAGATTTGGTTAATTTTGGCTCGTGTGAGATACCAGCGAAATATTATTTTATATATATTCTCTTTTATTGTGGTACATATGGAAGTTCCTGAGGCTGTTTCCCAAATACTTTCCCAGTCCTCTCGGTCTATAACGATATCCAATTCTGCTGCCCAATGCAGCATTTAGTCATGTGTGGGGGCTTCTGAGGCTCTCTCCAGTTCTGCACATATTTGAGTTATTAGACCTTTCTGATGGCCGGACTCCCTGCAGAGCCTTTCAAAGCCAGTGAGAGGGGGAAATTCCAACGTTGGGGATAATGTTTGGGTAAAGTGCCGAATTTGTAGCTATCTCATATTTGGTTTGTAAGTTTTGGTAGCTCAGGAACTCCCCGAAGCTCAGGAGGTCGACAATTGCTCTAATATTTTTGGTTTCAAATTGATCGAATTGTCTGGGCTCACATCCAGGTGGAAATTTTGGGTTTTTGTAGATTGGTGTGAGTTGGGAGTGAGGTGTCGTGAGCTTAAATTTATATCTGCATTTCGTCCAGGTCTCCCAAGTGTGTCTCATCGGGCCTAGTTTGAATTTGTTGCTTAGCATGTCTTCCCTGCTCATGGACCAAAGGCAAGCTGGTAGTGAAGGCGTCCCGGCATAGTGTGTTTCTATACCTAGCCAACAGTATTGTTTTGGGCTAGCATTCCATACCACTACTTGCCGAAGTTGTGCGGCTAGGTAGTATCTTGTTACGTCTGGAACTCCTAGTCCTCCTCTCCCCCTTGAGGCCAAAAGAACCGTTTTGGCGACTCTAGGCTTTTTGCCTTGCCAGATAAAGTGGAAGATTAGTTTTTGAATGTTTTTTAATTCTGAGCCAGGGATGGGAACCGGGAGGGTCTGGAAGTAGTATAGTAACCTAGGGAGTATGTTCATTTTGACCGAGACCATCCTCCCGATCCATGATATCTGGTATCCTCCCCATTTATCTAAGTCTTGCTTAATTTTTTTGAACAGGGCCGGATAGTTATATTGGTATAGTGTTTGGTAGGTCCTCAATATCTTAACTCCCAAGTATTTGATACAAGAGGAGCTCCAACGGTAGTTAAAATTTAATTTGAGGAGTTCCACCTCTGGCTCCGGCAGGCTGAGGTTCAGGGCCTCCGATTTGTCGTTATTTATCTTATATCCCGAGATTTGTCCAAAGTCTCGGAGCTCTTTTTGGAGGTTGGGCAGGGAGATTTGGGGTTTGGAATGGGTGAGAATGACATCGTCCGCGAATAGGGATATTTTGTGCTGCCTGTGTCCAATTTCTATTCCTTGGATGTCTCTATTGAGTCGTATTGCTGATGCCAGCGGTTCTATGGTTAGTGAAAAGAGGAGAGGAGATAAGGGGAATCCCTGTCGAGTACCATTGGTGATCTCAAACCTCTGGTTATTGCCCCCTGGTAGTTTAACCGTTGCTGATGGGTTTTGGTATAATCTACGGACCCCCTCTAGATATGCGTCTTTGAAGCCAAATTTGCGCATAGTTTGGTCCAGGAATTGCCAGTTTATTCTATCGAATGCCTTCTCTGCATCTAGGCTTAACAAATGTGCTTTGGTCCCTGTGAGGTGTACATGTTCGATGACGTTAATTATCTTCCGAGTGTTATCCGAGGCTTGTCTGCCCTTGACAAATCCGACTTGGTCAATATTAATTAATCTCGGCAAGATAGGATTTAATCTGTTTGCTAAAATTTTACTATATAATTTGAGATCACTGTTGAGGAGGGAGATTGGACGATAGCTTCCACACTGCATCGGGTCTCTGCCTTCCTTATGTATAATGGCCAGGTTGGCTAAAGACATTGATGTGGGGATATGGTTCCCTTCCATGAAATAGTTAAATGTTTTTAGAAGATGCTTAGAAAGTGTGGGCAAGAATCTTTTATAGTAGACGTTGGTGAAACCGTCAGGGCCAGGAGACTTAGTGATCTTTAGTGATTTGACCGCCTCCTCCAGTTCCTCTTTTGTGATCTCAGCATTGAGGACTGTGTTTTCCTCCTCCGTTAAAGTGGGGAGCTGACATTTGTTCAAATATTGTGTTATTGCCTCTATGGCTATTGGTGTGGGGCGGTCATTTTTAGATCTTAAATTATATAACTCAGTATAGTATTTTGTAAATTTCTCTGCAATTTTCTTGTCACTATATTGTATCTCACCAGATTTACTTTTGATAGCTGTTATTTGAGATCTCTTTTGCACCCCTCTTAGTTTACTTGCTAAGAGTCTATCAGCCGTGTTTCCCTTGTCGTAATAGAGTTGGTTCGTCCATTTAAGGGCTTTTTCTACATCCTCCAGCTGAATCTGCCTAAGTTTTGTTCTAGCTGTAACCAGCGTTTTATATAATTTCTTTGTAGGGTTGGCCTTATGGGCTTGTTCTATGGTTTTAATGCTATCTGTAAGTTCCTTGATTTGTGTTAGGCGGGCGTTTTTCCTATGGGAGGCGATGGAAATGAATTTCCCTCTGATGTTTGCCTTATGGGCTTCCCATAGGATTGCTGGAGAGGAGACTGTTCCTGCGTTGAAAAAGAAATAGTCCTTAAGTGAGGTTCTAATTTCTCTTTCTATCTCTGGGTGGTTTAATAGCGAGTCATTAAGTCTCCAGGAATAGCTTGTTGTTTTTTCGAAGGGGAGTAATAGTGTTAAGGTGATTGGGGCATGAACCTCCTGCCTGGGTACGTTTCTGGTAATGCATGCGCTTGTCATTTCAGTGTGAGTACATTGATTTACGTACATGGAATGCCTTTGGTACACTGGCGACACACTTTATTCGAGCTCGGCTAGTCCCACGAATTCGGGTATATCCGGGTGTATTGAGGTTTGTGACTGTTTTCTGCCCGAGTGCATTGCGTTATTTTCCAGGCAGGGATTAAAGCATTTTATTCCCGCTGGCTGCAATACTGCACAGTATATATATATATATATATACTGCATTACAATTCATGAATTTATGCCATCTGGTAGACACGCGAAGCATTGCAGCCTATTAAATCCTAATCATTATCATTTAACAGATCAGCCGCCCGTCAGCCAGGCATGAACCATGGCTGGGAAGGCAAACGCAACGGGGCTTGTCAGAGGTGAGGAGCGGCGCATTCCAGGTATCTGCCAGGTACAAACTGGGCATTTGCTCGAATAAAGTGTGTCGCAGCAGTATAACGCTTTGTTTTTATCCCCACGTGATTCCTGGCGGTTGTCATGGCCGCACGCATTCCCTCTGTTAGGCTGTATGTTTTATTACCTTTCGCGGGGGTTAGTAGTGGGTGCGCGGGGGGGAACCCGGGTGGAGTGGGGAACCGGAGAGGGTGGGGGGGGGGGGACAAGGAAGGGGGGGGAGAGAGGGGAAGTGGCTGATGGTGAGTACAATTAAGTCAGCATAGCCGATGTCTGTCTTTTGACTTATGGTATGCATGTGATAATACAGTGACATTCAGGCAAGACACAGACCGCAACGGATGTCACTGGAACCTGCTGGTTCTTCCTTAATGCCTTCGTTTCATCTCCGTTCTCAGTCTGTCTGTTGGAATGGCAGGAGTTGGAGGCAAGCTCCGGATTCAGCGGTTCTTGCAGTGATTCCGTTTAAGGTTAGTAAGGGGGGGGATAGGGAGGGGGGTGAGGGAGTATGGGGGAGGGGAGGGGGAGGGGAAGGGGGGGGGATTTATGGTTAGACTTGGAGAGGGGGGAGATGTAGGGGGCTGGGTGGGGGGATTGGGGACAGGAGGGAAATGGATAGGGGTGGGATAGGGGGTGCGCTACTATAAACTCCTAGCAATTTTGAACTTTTGGGGATGGGGGACAGCTAGTGTCACTCTCGCTTCAGTCCTTACGCACAGCTTAGTGTCATTGACTAGGTTTTAAGGACTCTGGGGACTCAGGGATTGCCTGCGCATGGGGCGGTTTTCCAGGGGACGCGGATGCCCCGCTTGTAAGGGTAATGTACTTACAGTTTCGGGGGGGGGGCGATGCCATACCTGGTGTGGACCTGTTTGCCACCCTCTCATAGGATTTATTGCCTTGAGGTGCCGGCTGCTGTTACTCGGGGGTTGGTGAGGAGTGGGGGCGTCGGGGGCAGAGGGGGCCATGGGGTTCCCCATCGATCTTTGTTCCTCATGTGGGATTCTCTTCCCTCCCCCCTCCCGCAACAGTGAGCCCCCCCCCCTCCCAAATAGAAGGCCTCTTTAAAACAGCTCCGGCTGGCAGCTTTGTGTCGGTCTTGCGGTCGGCTACTCTTGGGCGGATGGGTGGCCCCTCACTGTGAACACTCCGGCCTGGCGGGCGGTCTTCTTTGTTCGCTACCGCAGGTAGGTATGGCATCTCCCTCTGTTATGCATGGTCCTCGTTGTGGCTGGCTGTCTAGTAGTCGCTTTGGCTTATGGCAAGGTATCTTGCTGAGTCCTCGTGTGGCGTTTTGTGACACTATTGCGCTGAAACTGGGAGAACAGAAAACAGAAAGATTCGTTTTGTATGTCTTTATTTTCTTTGTTTTCGACCTGCGAGGCGCTCTGAGGTCCTCACTGAGGGACCCTCACTCTCTTGTTCGTGGGAGTCGGGTGGATCAGCATACCACGACGGGGAGGGGAGACAGTCCCACTGCTTTCGCCAGTCTGGACATCTCGGCAGGGTGTCTGATGACATGTGTCTTCCCATTTCTTATGATTATTAGTTTAAATGGAAACCCCCATTTATACTTGATCCCGTTGTCTCTGAGGAGGGTGGTCAGGGGTTTTAAGTCCATCCTCTTGTTGATAGTTTGCTTTGCAAAATCGTTGTAGATTTGCAGATGGTCATCTTGATAGGTGAGCGGATCTTTTTTCCTGCAGGCTGCCATAAGCTTCTCTTTGGTGGTGTAGTGGTGCAGCCGGACTATGGTGTCCCTGGTCTTATTTGGGTCGTCTGACCTTGGCCCGAGGGCGCGATGGGCCCTATCCATCTCAAAGTCCCTTTTGTCCAGGTCTGCCTGGATCGCCTCTGGAATTCCGCGGATCCGCAGGTTCTGTCGTCTCTCGCGGTTTTCCTGGTCCTCGAGGTTATCTTTCAGATATCTTATCTCCATTCCTAGCCGGAAGATTTCATTGTCTGCAGTTGTTTGTGTCTGTAGAGATTCCTCCATTTTAGTTTCAAGTGTTGTCGTCCGTTCCGCGAGGCCTGCTATTTCGTGCCTCAATTCTGTTACGGCTGCCTTCAGGTCTTGCTGTATTGAAGTGTGCAGTTTGTCTAACATGCCCTTCATCAAATCTTGCATGAATTCCCTTGTTGGGATAGTCTCTGGGCTTTGCGCTCGCTCCCTTTGTTCTCGGGCCGCGGCCTGCTGCTTAGGGCCTCGTGTATTTGTTGGCCCGGCGCCATCTTGGTTTCTCGGGGTGAGCTCCGAGCTCCGCTGAGATGGCGAAAAAAAGTTTATTGAGCCCTGGCCAGGAGGCGCTTTTTGCTTCGCAGCCATTGCAGGGTATTTATCCTGCTAGGGGTATGTTTTTTGGGGTTGGGGGGTGGGGTGAAGGGCGCTTGTATATTAGTTTATGCGCGCAGGCCGGCGGAGCTCAGCTCTCACACGTCCATCTTCTCTGGCGTGCCGGACACACCCCCCAAGTTGAAGGCGTTTTAAGGAATGGTTCCTGTCCCCGCAGGCGAAGAAAGCATTGAGTCATGGAAGGAACACACCCTCAAGGTGATCGATGAATGGCCCTGCTCTGAAGCGGTAAGATGTCAGAGAATCCTGGAAAGCCTCCGACCCCGGCAGCCACCGTGGTCAGTGCACAGCGCGACCAAGACCCTGATCTCTCTGCTCATCAGATGGTAGATTTGTTAGTCCAGACATATGGCAAAGATGAAGAGGAGAGTGAGCTGTGGTTCAAATATTATGGTCTCAGACAGAAGGAGAAGGAAGACCTGTCAGACTTCCTTCAATAAATTCAGCTGGTCCTGTGGAAATTGCAAACTTGCGGCCTCATTCTAGCCTCAGAGGTGGAAGAATATCGGTGCAACCAGTTCCTCCGAGGGGCCATTCCCACGCATCACATAGTGATCATGATCAGGTGCTCACTAATGGAGGGGCCTCCCCCTACCTTCATGGACATTTTGGGGATCATCAAAGGGCATGAAGCCTATACGAAGCTGCATACAGGCACCAAAGTCAAAGATCCCCCTGCGAGTGACTTCCCGGGAGCCTCCGCTCGCCGGATCAAGAAACCTGTCAAAGAGGAAGAGGAGTCACCCAAGTCGCCCTCAACGAAAGGCCGGACTTCGGGGAGATCCTCCCCCACTTATTCAAGATGACTGGATCCTAAAGATATCGTCTGCTATGGTTGTGGACAGAAAGGCCATTTCTCCAGAGAGTGCCCTGATGGAGTCACCCAAGAAAAGAAAACGCCCAGTAAAGGAAGCTCGGCTAGGTCCATGATCTGTCGGATACAGACCACTGAAGCCAAAACATCCGAGGCCCCCCCTGCGCCTCCTGAAGCTCCTACTGACCTAAGCCCAGACGATGGAATTCCGGCCGGGGATGGTTACTGTCAGGTAGGCCTCTCTACCATTGTGCGTGTGGTGGTAGAAGGAGTCTATGCCTCTGCTTTACTGGACACCAGGTCCCAAGTGACCATAGTATACCGACAATTCTACGACCAACACCTTAAGCACTGTCCCCTGCGGTCGGCGGAACATATGAAGGTGAGGGGGTTGAGCAATGAAGATTACCCCATCAATGGGATTGTGAGAGTTCAACTGGAGATACTTCAATTGAATACCGGCAAGAAACATCCCATGCATGTGGAGGCAATGGTATGCCTGAAGCCTCAAGGACAGTGTCAGTACCCGGTCATCTTGGGAACAAATATGGATATTGTGCAAGCCGTAATCAGAGCCTACCTGAAAGAGACCAATGAATTGCCAATTGCCAATCCACTCCTTGACCCTGTACTGATAGAAGAGTGCAACCGAGTATATGCCTTAGAGCATCACGGGGAACACTACAATCGTCAATGCTGACTGACGACCATTTTACCAGGGGGAGTGCAACGCATGGCCGTCTGGTGCTGTTATCCCGATCGAGAGGAGACCGATCATCTGTTCTCTCTGGAGAGTACCCCTGAGGAAGAGATTCAGAGAGGATATAGGGTAATACCCGAAGTGAGAGAGTGGACGTCCAAAATTCCTCTACGAACCTACGTCTATGTTCAAAATATCTCTCCATTCCAGATGGACATTGATGCAGGACAAAGTTTGGGCAGCATATATCCCATCAGTCCGGTAGAAACAGTGCCCCAGGTGAACACCGCTGCAGTGGGTGAGCAGTTAGTCGATCTGGATTTCAACTTTGGAGACTCGACGCTGCCAACTGAGTGGAAGGATCGACTGACGGCCAAGCTGAATGAAAGAAGGACGGTATTTTCCACCAGCGAAATGGATGTGGGCCGCAGTCGCAGCGCCCAACACACCATTAGATTGAGTGACGCCACTCCGTTCCGTGAACGCTCTAGTCACAACGCCCCCAGGGATGTGGATGATGTAAGGAATGTCCTGAAGGAAATGGATAACGCTGGGGTATTGACGGAGTCTCGGAGTCCTTATGCCTCACCCATAGTGGTGGTAAGGAAGAAGAATGGATCTGTAAGATTATGCGTTGATTATCGAACTCTGAATAATCATACGAGACCCGATCAATACAACCTTCCTCGCATTGAAGAGATCCTGAATGCTCTAACCGTGAGCCAATGGTTTAGTGTGCTCGACTTACAATCTGGGTACTACCAGGTACCTATGAGTGAAGGGGACCAGGAACAAACAGCCTTCGTCTTCCCCCCTTGGCTTCTACCAATTTAACGTGTATGCCCCAAGGTATATGTGGAGCTCCTGCTACCTTCCAGCAACTGATGGAGAAAACAATCGGGGACATGAACCCTCGGGAGTGTCTTGTCTACCTGGACGACATCATTGTCTTCGGAAAGACCCTGGAAGAGCACGAAGAGAGGCTGCTTAAGGTGATAGACTGTCTTGGAAAAGGAGGATTGAAGTTATCCCTCGACAAGTGTGGTTTATGCCACACCTCGGTGACCTACGTGGGGCACATCGTGTCTGCTCAAGGAATTGCTACCGATCCGGCCAAAGTAGAAGCGGTAGTGAACTGGCCGCGTCCCGAGAATGTCACGGAACTGCGATCATTCCTTTGTTTCTGTGGGTATTACCGTCGCTTCGTGGAAGGGTACTCTAGTCGAGCTAAACCCCTGAACAATCTTTTGAAGATATACCCGATGATACCGGAAGGAAGGCCACGTCGGCCCATCAACCGTTTGGCGATAAGTGGACGTCCAAGTGTGAACAGGCCTTCCTGTACTTGAAGAAAAGCCTGATGGAAGCACCAGTGCTTGTGTATGCTGATCTGGAACAACCTACAATCTGCATGTGGATGCCAGTCTCAATGGACTGGGCGCTGTCTTACATCAGAAGCACCCAGAGGGTCTTCGGCCTGTAGCATACATCAGCCGCAGTCTGACACCCAGTGAACAGAAGTGTCACGCCTGTATGCCCGCAGACCTGGCAAGACCCCAGTACTGAGGTGGGAATGGTATTACACCACACATCCACAGGAGTGTGGTATAGCGTTGCTGGGCCTGTAGAGATAGAGTTGTTAGTTATTCTTGCAACGCTTGAAGGTGTCAGCATAAGAATAGTCGTGTCCGTGTGCCAATGTCCAGGGGTCCAGAAGGTAGAGCCATCAGAGTATAAGCCAGGTCCTAGAAAGCCAGAGGTAAGCGAGGAAAGGTTCGTAGCAAGGTTCAAAGGGTACCAGAGAGCAGAGTAGTCCAGGACAAGCAGGGGTCAAAAGCCAGGGAAATCCAAGATAAATACAGGAGCAGGATACAGCAGGGACACAAAGGGAGCACAGCATAGGTCAGCACACACAGGGAAACAGGAACTATGCAGAGCGAGGAAGAAGTGGACAGGCAGGGGTTTAAAGGTAGACACACCAATAGGAGAGAGGGGAGGAGCAGAGAGAGAAGTGGGAGACAGCAGAGATAGGTCAGGGAGAGAAGAGGAGGACACAGAAGGGGCAGTCAGGGGAATGGCTTGCAGGGTTTGGGAGGAGGAGCAAGGAGCATGACAGGCCAGATAAGAGGAGCGTGTGCGCGCACCCTCTGTAAGCTGGGGGTGCGCGCACACAGGCTCTGCCACAGAGATGGCCTGCAGGGATTGAGAGGAGGGAGCAGAAGGGTGAGAGATCCCAGAGGAGGAGCGTGTGCGCGTGCAATCCGTGAGCTGAGGGAGCGCGTGCACAGGCCGTGTCACCAGGCGCCGGAGCGCCCCACTGCGGGCACCCCGCTGGAGGGAGGCAAAAGAGTGGATGGCTCAGCCAGGACAGGTAACGTGGGTAACACGGGAGTCAGAGAACGGGGAGAGTCACTGCAGGGGCTCGGGGACTGCGCGGGCACGCGAGCCCTGCAGGGCATGCGGTGAGGCAGAGGGAGAGAGGCAGAAGGAACGGGACAGGAGTGGGAAAGGGCAGAGGGACCGATAGGAGGTGAGACAAAGGGACAAGGAGGGGAAGGAATCCCCTGAATCATCACAAGAAGTACCCTGTACACAAGCTAGAGTTCCTGGCTCTCAAATGGGCGATCACAGAGAAACTTCATGATTACCTCTATGGTGTTACGTTTGAGGTAAGGGCAGATAACAATCCCCTCACGTACATCAATACTTCAGCCAAGTTGAATGCAGCAGGGCACCGATGGCTGGCAACCCTATGTAACTACAGATTCTCTCTGAAGTACAAGCCGGGGCCTTTAAACATTGGAGCTGACGCTCTATCACGACGACCAGGACTAAGTGCTACTCCCGATGATGATGAATGAGAAGAGACCCCCGGGCCAGGGATGCGAGCAATGTGTAGCATAGCGGCCATCATCAATGATCAGGAGGCCTTCTCTGAACTCCAAGTTGCAGATTCATTAGGATGCCAGTCGCAGGCTATCCCAGCCGCCTACTGTCATCCCAAGGGAATGAACATAACCTATGACAAAGTCATAAGATGGAAAGACTTAGTGGACTATCAAATTAGAGATCCAGTATTCCTCATTCGGCAAGATGTTCAAAGAAAAAATCCAGCTCTACTGAAAAGTGCTCCCCGAGACCTGATCGCGTTGCTAATGCGTGAGGTGGACAAGTTCGAGATAGACAATTGCTTGCTCTATAGGATAGTTCAATATCACGTGACCTCTGGAGTGGGGTAGATGGTGTACACTGATGCTGCACATTGATTTTTTATGTGTCTATGCACATGGTGCTCATGTAAGTGTAATAACAATTGATTTCTGAATATACTGATAGTGAACATACAATGTTGCACTAGAGTTGTCTTTTTTTCCATTGAGGGTTTGTTCTGCTGACACCAAGGAGTGTATACCAAGCAAGACCCCCCTGCCAACTGCTGAGTCTACATATTGCATTTATTGCCATTCAATGCTGTATTTCAACTGGGAGAATGTGAGTTCCCAATCTTAATTCCTGCATAGTGTGACAGGGTCATTGACTCAGTATATGTTAGTAGGAGATGACAGTATGCATGCTTTCCAGTAAACGAGGGGTTAACCCAGCTTGTTAAGCAGTCCACAGGTGATTCAAATTAAGCTAGTTCACCTGCTTTAAAACAGGAAGAGGAAATGCCTCTGGGGCGACAGTCTCTCTCTCTGAGGTGCAGAGAGAAGACAGAGGAGTGTTGACAGACAGACAAGCTGCTCAGATTGATCCTGTCCCAAGGGGGAAGAATAAAGCTCCCAGGTAAGGAGCCAACTGCTATTGCTGAACCTTGTTGGGCTGGACTAGGTTAGCTAGCCAGCCAGGTAGTTAGCCTGTACTTTTGTTTAGTCAGTGCCCCGACCGGGGTTAGGCTTTTGTTTACGTTTCAATTTAAAGGGACAGTGTACCCATTGTTTTAGTTACCATTTTTGGACAAATAAATCCACCAGCACTATTTCACCAGAAAAGTCGTGTTGTCTCCTCACTTACCACGACCATCCTGCCACACGTGGTGTCAGAAGTGGGATGTCGAACACCCTCTAAAAGGGGCAGAGCTACCGATTGCGACTGGTGGGACCTGTCCACGCGGGAACTATCAGTATGGAGGACGTTGTAAAGGCCTTGGTGCACAGCACCGCTGTTCAGCAGGAAAGTACGGCTGCACAACGCGAGACGAACCGGATACTTGCAGCCCAGCTTGACATTATTGCAGACACACAGAAACAGCTGATTGAGCAGCTGACCCAGATTAAAATGGACTCGTCCAGTACGGCCCCGGCGTGGCCGGTCCAGGCGAATGTGTACCTGCAGAAAATGACGCCGCACGATGACGTCGAGGGATACCTCATGTCCTTTGAGCGAATCGCTTCCCGGGAAAGTTGGGCCCGCTCCAAGTGGGCTGGGATTATTGCACTCTTCTTACTGGGGGAAGCCCAAAAAGCGTATTGTGACCTTGACGAAGAAGCCGCAGCAGACTATGACTGTCTGAAAAGCGAAATCCTTGCAAGGATTGGAGTGACTCCCGCAGTTTGTGCACAGAGGTTCCATACGTGGAGATACCAGGAACAGAAGCCACCCAGGTCCCAGTTATGGGATTTTATTCACATAGCGTCCAAGTGGCTGAAACCAGAGGAATATAGCCCTACACGGATCCTTGAGATGGTGGTGTTGGACCGCTTCATTCGAGCGTTACCCCAGGACCTTCAATAGTGGGTGGGGCAGGGAGATCCCCTCTCTTGTGATGCCATGGTAGGCGCAGTGGAGCAGTTTCTGGCTACCCTTGAACTGTCACGCCCCACTTGCACAACCCACGTACCAACTCGAACAGTAGAGGCCAGCGCTGGCGCCAGGACCCATGACCGTTCGCACGATTGGAGCGGGTGGAAGAAAACCCGGATAGGGACAGAAGCTCTAAATCTCAGAAAGGGTTTCAAGAACAATCTGGGCCAATTGTTTGTTTTGAGTGTGGGGAGATGGGACATATTAAGGCTCACTGCCCACAGTTGTCTGAGCCAATGGAGTGTGCGTATGGCTCTGTGAAGTCTGAATTTTGTGGAGTGGTGGGTATGACCCGCGAGGGAAAACGTACCCACAACTTCCTCACCACGGTGATTTTAAATGGTAAACCACTCTCCGCCCTGGTGGACTCAGGGAGTAATATTAGCTTGGTATCAGGGAAGTTGGTTAAGCCTCTCCAGTTACTCTCAAGTCAAAAACATGACTGCCCCAAAACAACCTTGTTGCAGGTATTATGTGTGCATGGGTGTACGCGTCCGTACACCACTACTCTGATAAAAGTAAAAATCGAGGGGCAAGTCATCCAAACTACGGCAGCAATTGTACCAAAGTTACCCAATTCCCTAGTGTTAGGCTGTAATTTCCCGGGTTTTGACACCCTGATAAGAGGACAGCTCACCTTAAACAATCCTACTCCAGATGAGCTTTTTCCATTTACAGACCCCGAATTAGTCTCCGAGGTGTCTAAAACTCCTAAGTCAAAACGAGAACGTAGGAAGGAAAAAAAAAGAGGTACACCCCCACCCCAGTTAGCACTGGCCACTACTCCTGATGGAGTGGGGCCAGAGGGAGAAGAGTTGTCCGAGACAGGACCTATTGATGCTCAGGTGTTCGAGTCACCCATGGAGGTAACCGGCCAAACTCCAGATGAGGAAGGTTTTGAAAGTCTAGAACTTTCCCTGACTAACTTTGGTAGGGAGCAGGCTAATGATCCCCAGTTGAAAAATGGGTTTAGCCAGGCAGTAGAAGTTAATGGAGTCCCGGTAGAAGGGACAACCAAGGAATCCTATCCCTATTTTTGTATTAAAAATGACTTATTATACCACGTGAGCCAAGAGGAGGGCCAAGAGATAGCAAAATTGCTAGTACCCAGTTCATTAGTAAGGAAGGTCCTGGAGCTAGCACACTCTCACTTATTGGGGGGTGATCTGGGAGTAGAGAAGACACAGCAAAGAATCCTAAAAAGATTTTACTGGCCAGGGATATATAATGCAGTAAAGAGATTCTGTGCCTCTTGTCCAGAGTGTCAGTTGACAGCCCCCCGACCAAGTTTGAGGGCCCCATTTATCCCTATGCCTATTATTGAGATCCCATTTGAGAAGATCGCCATGGATATAGTGGATCCCTTGGAGAAATCTGCCAAGGGTCATCAATACATCCTAGTGATCCTAGACTATGCCACTCGCTATCCAGAGGTGTTGCCTTTACGTAATACTTCCTCCAAAGCTATAGCTAAGGAATTGTTACAGGTATTCTCCCGACTCGGGATACTGAAGGAAATTCTGACAGATCAGGGTACCCCGTTTACATCTAAGCTTATGCGAGACTTATGTGTGAGCTAAAAATACAGTCCCTAAGAACCTCTGTTTACCATCCGCAAACGAACGGACTGGTAGAACGATTTAATAAAACTCTGAAGATGATGTTGAGAAAGGTGGTTGCTAGTGATGGGAGAAACTGGGACACCTTGTTGCCTTATCTCTTGTTTGCTATCCGAGAGGTGCCACAGGCCTCTACAGGGTTTTCCCCATTTGAACTCCTGTATGGGAGACGCCCAAGAGGGATTCTGGATAGCCTCAAAGAAGAGTGGAAGCAACAAGCTGTTCCAGGGAAAAATGTCGTCCAATTTGTTTAAGATTTGAAAGAACGAATTGCGCATATTACCCCCATAGTCAGACAACATTTAGAAGAGGCACAGAGGGCCCAACAGAACCTTTACAACAGACAGGCTACGGTTCGCAACTTCCGACCAAGGGACCGAGTAATGGTGCTTGTTCCCACGGCCGAAAGCAAGCTGTTATCACATTGGCAGGGGCCATATGAGGTTCTAGAACAGGTCGGCCCGGTGAATTATAATATTCGACAGCCAGATCGGAGGAAGGTAGAGCAAATCTATCACATAAATCTATTAAAATCCTGGAAGAATAGAGAGGTATGTCTGACGGTAGCAGCTAATAAATCCGGGAAAGGGGAGGAACCACTTGTTCGAATATCGGCAGAACTCACCCCTGAACAATACAGAGAAGCTGTGGACTTGGTAAAAAGGAACAGGGATGTATTTTCCAGCGTACCAGGGAAAACTAGGGTGATTTCCCATGATATCTTCACCAAGCCAGGCGTAGCCATTAAGATAAGACCCTATAGAATCCCAGAAGCCAGAAGAGGGGCTATTCAGTCAGAGGTAAAGAAGATGCTAGATTTAGGCGTAATTGAGGAGTCCTATAGTCAATGATCCAGCCCTATTGTCTTGGTACCTAAGCCAGATGGGTCAATACGGTTCTGTAATGACTTTAGAAAAGTAAATGAAGTCTCGAAGTTTGATGCCTATCCTATGCCACGGGTAGACGAGTTAATTGAGAGGTTGCAAGGGCTCGTTTTCTAACCACTTTAGATCTTACAAAGGGTTATTGGCAAATCCCCTTAACAAGTTCAGCAAAAGAGTAAACGGCCTTCTCCACACCTGATGGTCTTTTTCAGTATACTGTCTTACCCTTTGGTCTTCATGCGGCGCCTGCAACCTTCCAAAGGTTGATGAATACATTGTTTCACCCACACTCGAACTACGCCTCAGCGTACTTAGATGATGTGGTAATTCATAGTCCAGATTGGGACTCACATCTACAAAAGGTTGAGTCAGTGTTGAGAACCTTTCGGGAGGCGGGTCTTACAGCCAACCCAGCTAAATGTTCAGTCGGCCTACTGCACCGACACACTTTATTCGAGCAAATACCCGGTATGTACCTGGCAGATACCTGGAATGCGCCACTCCTCACCTCTGACAAGCCCCGTTGCATTTGCCTTCCCAGCCTGGGTTCATGCCTGGCTGATGGGCGGCTGATCTGTTAAATGATAATGATTAGGATTTAATAGGCTGCAATGCTTCGCGTGTCTACCAGATGGCATAAATTCATGAATTGTAATGCAGTATATATATATATACTGTGCATTATTGCAGCCAGCGGGAATAAAATGCTTCAATCCCTGCTTGGAAAATACCTCAATGCACTCGGGCAGAAAACAGTCACAAACCTCAATACACCCGGGTATACCCGAATTCGTGGGACTAGCCAAGCTCGAATAAAGTGTGTCGCCAGTGTAGCAGAAGCAAAATATCTTGGCTATGTTGTGGGAAGGGGGACAGTAAAACCCCAGCTCAATAAAGTTGAAGCCATTGAGAGTTGGCCCCGTCCCCTTAAAAAAAACAGGTTAGGACATTTCTAGGCATTGTAGGTTACTACAGGCGATTTATACCCCATTTTGCAACCCGGGCAGCACAGCTTTCAGATCTAGTAAAGGCAAAGGCACCTGATGTTGTAAAATGGAACAGTAATGCGGAGACCGCATTTTTAGACCTCCGTACAGCGCTCTGTAGTCACCCAGTCTTGGTAGCCCCGGATTTTACTAAGGAGTTTTTTGTGCAAACGGACGCCTCCGAAGTAGGTCTCGGAGCAGTACTATCCCAGTTTGTAGGAGAAGAGGAACACCCGGTCCTCTATTTAAGTCGCAAATTGTGTCCCCGCGAACAAAGATATGCCACAGTAGAAAAAGAGTGTTTGGCCGTAAAGTGGGCAACAGACACATTGAAGTATTACCTGTTAGGCAGGTCTTTTACGCTCATTACAGATCACGCACCCCTACAGTGGATGCATAGAAATAAAGAAAAGAACTCGAGAGTCACCCGTTGGTTTTTGTTGTTGCAAGCTTTCAACTTCACGGTCCAACATCGGCCAGGCATACTGCACGGTAATGCTAATGCACTCTCTAGGGTGCACATGCTCTGTGCACGGGCCGCTCCACTCGGTAACGTTACGCTGGGAAGGGGGATATGTGACAGGGTCATTGACTCAGTATATGTTAGTAGGAGATTGCCGTATGCATGCTTTCCAGTAGACGAGGTGTTAACCCAGCTTGTTAAGCAGTCCACAGGTGATTCAAATTAAGCTAGTTCACCTGCTTTAAAACAGGAAGAGGAAATGCCTCTGGGGCGGCAGTCTCTCTCTCTGAGGTGCAGAGAGAAGACAGAGGAGTGTTGACAGACAGACAAGCTGCTCAGATTGATCCTGTCCCAAGGGGGAAGAATAAAGCTCCCAGGTAAGGAGCCAACTGCTATTGCTGAACCTTGTTGGGCTGGACTAGGTTAGCTAGCCAGCCAGGTAGTTAGCCTGTACTTTTGTTTAGTCAGTGCCCCGACCGGGGTTAGGCTTTTGTTTACGTTTCAATTTAAATGGACAGTGTACCCATTGTTTTAGTTACCTTTTTGGACAAATAAATCCACCAGCACTATTTCACAAGAAAAGTCGTGTTGTCTCCTCACTTACCACGACCATCCTGCCACAATAGATTGCTATATTTTTTAGATATACTACACCATTTCATATTTTCTTCCCTATATGTGGTGAAACCTGCACTCCCCACAAAGCTTCTCCCCAATATCACATCCACCCTGATAGGCGACAACTGGTTCTACCCCAAAACGTGAAATATATGGTTTTGAAGTCTCTACATGATGAGCATGGGCACCTCAGTGTAGAGAAGACTTTTGGATTAGTCCGAGACCGTTTCTTCTGGCCCAAGATGCGGGAAGCGGTGGAACAACACTGCCGCCGTTGTTCCTTGTGTATCCAACGCAAGACTTTGTCTACCAGAGCAGCACCCATGGCCCATCTCAAGAGTTCTGGTCCAATAGACCTGGTGTGTATGGGCTTTTTGTGTATTGAACCCGATACCCGAGGAATCTGTAAAGTGCTGGTCATAATGGACAATTACACCCTTTATGCTCAGGCCTTCTCCACGAAAGACCAGTAGGCCATCAATGTCGCAAAAATACTGTGGGAGAAGTACTTAGTTCACTACGGTCTTCCAAACCGACTTCACTCAGACCAAGGGCGAGATTTTGAGAGCACTCTGATCTGAGAATTACTCAAAATGCTGAACATTGCCAAATCCCAGACGACTCCGTACCACCCCGAAGGAGACGCTTTGCCAGAACGATTCAACAGGACCTTGTTGGACATGCTCGGAGCCCTGAAGGGTGCGCAGAAAACGGAATGGAGTCGACACGTAGAGGCTTTGGTACACGTGTACAATTGAGTCCACTGGATTCTCCCCATACTTCCTCATGTTTGGGCGGGAGGCAAGATTCCCAGTAGATGTGCGTCTTCGAGTATCAACCGATGGGATACACAATGCAACCCATTTCAAGTATGTGCAAAGACTAAAGGACAGTTTGCAGGAAGCTTACCAACAGGTTGAGAAGTCTACAGATTAACTGAATGCTGGCAATAAGAGACGATATGACAATAAAGTCATGTATCGGGAGCTACGTCCTGGGGACGCTGTATTGCTTCATAATCTGGGAATCCGCGGAAAACATAAACGGGTGGACCGATGTAGAGACAGCGTATATGAGGTAAAGTCACAGATGCCCAGCCTCCCGGTCTATCGCATCAAAGACACTGACGGCCGGGTAAAGGTTTAGCATTGTAATCACCTTCTCCCCATCGCCCAAGTGGGAGACAAAGAAGCAGAAATACTGGCCACACCGCTCAACGGTGAGTCCGACTAATGGGTCAAGAGACTGTAAATATCGAAACCCACTCTGAAACTCCTGAAGACCCAATGGAAGGACCCTCTCAAAGGGACTATTCCACAGAAGGGGCATCTCCCGGAGGAGCTACGGGTAAAGGGCCCCGAAGGCCAACGCCTACTAAGGTGGCACCAACAGGCCAGCCTTTGGATCCACAGAGCCCGTGCTTTGTGCCAAACAGAGACTGTTCTGAGACAATTCTCCCCTCAAGTAAAGAGGCTGAGCCTCAGGACTGTACCTATTACTCCCCAGAGGGAGTTGCTAAAGAACAGCTCTGTAGGAGCCAAAGAGTTAGGTGCCCTCCAAACCGGGTAACCTATGATCAAATTGGGGCACCCCATTATGAGGCTCAGCAGTGGGCTCGCAGCAGAGTGCAGTCCGTCATTGTGATGTTCAATGAAATGTACAAACTGATATAGAGCTGATACTGTAAGATCGCATTTGATTGTTGCATTTTTATTATATAATGATGTTGTGCCATTTTTATTATATAAATGCTGTATATAGTTATCAAGTTATGTGTCCCAAGCGCGGTCGTTTGGAATTTTACCAGGGGGAGGATGTAGCCAGGTTCTCCCATTTGCTCCGTGACCCCCATTACCTCCACTGATGGTGGGGCTGCCGGAGCCCTGGAGGATGGGGGCCGAGCAGGATCACCCCAGTCGATGTCAGGAGCAGCTAGGGGAAAGAGGTAGGGTGCAGGAGTCAGTAACTCCCTGCACTAGGCCAGCAGCCCCCTAGGCCCCAGATAGCCCTGAGCCACCAGTAGCTTTGAGTGTTTCAGGGACAGGCCCCAGAATAGGAACCCTGCCCCTTACTATCCAGAGCCAGTTAGGGACACAGCGGATGCTGCGCTTCCATCCAGAGGCTTGGGATCAAGCCTGCTCAGCAGAGAGAGCGTAACAGTACCAAGGGTGGACCGCCCTTGCATATCTTCTCACCGGAGGAACCGGACGTCATCCTAAAGTCGTCTGATCCTTTGTGAAGAGTTTTTAACGCCCAGGTGCCGTCGCACTGGGCAGGTAACATTACGCACGTGCACACACGAGAGTACTCTCACATAGTGGCAGCGCTGACCACGGGACAAGGGGGGTTATTCTATGGACACAGTGTGGGGGTACACGGTGGTGAGTGTGGGGATTATGCAATATCATTATGCAGTGCTAAACTTTAATGTGTTTAGTGAATGTTATGCTCATATATGCAGTAAAGCCTGTTCTGTTTTACAAATGTTTGCTTAACGTGATTGTTTCCTGTGAGGGCCTCCTCCCACTCCGTTGGGATCCCTCCCAGGTGGAGGCGTTGTACCACGAGATCGCATTATATGTATGTACCCCAGGCTCCCCAAGCGGAGGCTTAGGCTCCTGAGAGCCACACAGGAATACACAGCAGGTAGTAGCGTCTGTATTCACAGGGAATACCCGTTACACATGGTTATAACAGGACGTGCAGAACAGTCAGTGAGGAGTATGTTTGTTCCAGAAATGAATGGATGAGATACGGGGCGGTTACCCTAGGCAGGGCACAGGGCACGAAAAAGGTACACCGGTCACTGAAGTGAGTATTTGAGGAGTAGTAGGAACTGGAGTATGTTCTTCGATTGACTCAGAGGACGTTGTGCTTGTCTCTGAAGTAAGTATCAGAGAAAAAGCAAGAGCCAAACTAGGTATTTTGATTGAGTCAGAAGGCTTTGCGCTAGCCTCTGAAGTGGGTATCTGAGAAACAGCAAGGGCCAGACTAGATGTGTCAGTTGAATCAGAGGGCATTGTGGTTGTCTCTGAAGTGGGGATTGAGAAACAGCAGGAACTGAACAAGGTACTTCTATGGAATCAGGAGAGATAGCGCTTGTTACAGACGTGGGTCTTTGAGAATCCATAGTGGGTGCAACAGGCTCTATGGGAGACTCTGTGGCAAGGATCTTGGAATCAATTAACGAAATTGCAGGTATTACAGGCATGGCAGGGTAGACAGCATGTAAAACAGGAGCTTTAGCAAAGGTGATTGGCGCCTCACAGACTACAGGGGAGTCGGGGGACAGGAAGCCTGGCTTTAAATCAGCAGTGAGATTAGTGGTGCAGGATAACACAGGAAGTGCTGGATAATCCTTGGAAGCAATAAGGGAAGAGTCAGAGTGTACTAAGGAATCAGAAGCAGGTAAGCTAATTTCTGAAGTGATAGCCTGAGGGGCAGTAAAGGGGAAGCTAATCGCTGTAAAGGGTTCTAAGGAAACTGACTCAGAGTCCAGGACAGGAATAGCAACAGTTTGAGACACAGGAGGAAAATCATTGGTGGTAGGCGTATCACATAAAACTGGGGGGACAAAGACAGGGTGACCAGTTTTTACTTCAGGAATTTGAGCAGTAGCAAAGGTTAACACCAGGTGTGCTGGAAAATTCTTAAATACAGTGAGAGATACTTGAGGGTTTAAAGGAGTATAAGGGTACTTTGAAATAGAAACCTGATCCTCCACTGCAGGCAGGGAAGACTCCGAATTCATTAAGGGAACAGAGGCAGGTACGCTGACCTTTGAAGTGATAGCTAGAGAAATAGCAACTAGAACCTCAGAGGACGCAAGATGTGCAATGTCTGCTTTTAACCCCAAGGGTAGAGAACTAACAGGGGTTAACACAGGCAATGTCAGAAAGTCATAGAAAAGGGGATCTGACTTTGGAACTGGGCGCATAGAAGGTTCATCTTCTGATACTGGAAACCTAACATTGGCATGGGAATTACAAGAATACACAGAGGAAGGCTCAAAGGTTTCATTAACAGGGGTTAAAGCAGGCAGTGCAGGATAGTCTGAGTGCATGAATTCTGATTTAGAAAGTGAAGGCAAAAAGGGTCCATACTCTGATACTAAAAGAGTAACATCAGCTTGTGCAATACAGGAATATACAATGGAAGCCTCGCAGAGCTGACTAGCAGGGGTTAAAGAAGGTATAACCTCGGGGTCTAAACACAGGGAGGTTGAATCAGGGCTAGGAGCCGTGAGCTTCTTCCTTAGGAGGCAGTGACAGAGGGTCAGAGGAAAGGGAGGTGGAGTAAGTAGCAGGAACCGTGGCAAATTCTCCTTTTGGCTTAAGAGGAACAAAATCAGTTTTGTAATATCCAGGAGAACGGGGTACCCCCAAGGGTTTTGTAACAGGACTAGCAGCACAGGGGAACAGTCCAGTTACAGCGTAGTTGGCAAGGAGAGGGTCATGTTCTTTTATGTACTCATCAAACGCTAGGGAAAGTTTATGGAGCGAATCTTGAGCCCGCGCCAGTTGCACTGGATTCACATTGTCCCAGGTAACAGGGGAACCAGGAGAAGGGACGCATGAGAGCAGGGCCTGTTTTGTTTCCCTGAGGTGCTGGGCCCTAATAAGGAGTTCTTTATAGAGCAGTCTTTCAGACAAAGTTAGACCTTCAAACAGGGACAGGATTTCAGGCGGGGGCATCATTTCAAACAGGAACCGGTCTGCAGATAGTATTTCCGACAGAAACATTCCCACCTTAACGGTCATGCTCGCCACAAACCGGGACCGGACAGTGGGGCTGAGGTGGGGATGTGAACACACCGACCTTAGGCCACGCAGCCAGTTCAGGATTGCACAGTTCGTAGTCATTCATAGCAGGTTCAGGATTGGAGACAGTAACAGCATCGATATCCAAGCAGGGGTTCGGCAACGGGAAGTCAGGTGTGCTCTGCTTCAGTGAAGGAGTAGCAGCAGCGCAGGAGTGGCCACTGCATGAGGCGTGGGAACGGCCCATGGTACCGGTAACTGCAAAGAGAGAGGGCAGACCGGGCTCGGCACACCGCAGGGCAGCACTGGCAGAACAATGCTTCAGCGCAGGAGTCCAGAATGGGCCTCTTCGAGGGGAGAGCAGCAAGCTTCAGGACTCAAAAGGCAGGCCTCTGCTATGGGAAAGGCAGCTGGCCTCAAGGACAGGAAGCTGAACGATACACTGGGAATCCACCGCTTCAGCACTGGAACCAGGACACGGCATCTGCAATAGAGATACACAGCAGGCCCCAGGAACCAGGAAACAGGAATTAGGAACATGAAAACATGGAAACATGGACAGGACGGTCAAATAGGTGCTTGTGGCAAACAAAGTTACATCCTATGACTAAGGTTTTTGCTTGGCACTGAGGCAATGTAAGAGAGCAGTATAAGAAGGCCAGCGGGCCAATCCCAGGAGAGAAATGTGAGGGCTTTCCTCCAATGAGAGAGCACCAAGGAAGGACTGCAGTAATTGCCAGCATAGGTGGATGTGAGGGGAGGTTGTCTGGAAGCAGCACAGTTCTGTAAGGAAAGTGTTTTCACCAATCCCAGGAACGGATTCCTTACAATGCACTTAACTGCACTATTTTTTTCATTTCAGAGAGAGCTGCACTACCAATCCTGTTACAAAGTATTTTGCAGTAGTTTTACAGTAGTTCCAGTATAGAGTAGTTTGACAGTAGTAAATGCATAGTCCAATATGGAGTAGATATACTGTACACAATGCCATTATACAGTATGCACTTAACTGCAATCATTTTTTCTTTCCTTTTCAGAGAGAGCTGAACTAAAAAAGGACAGGTGGGGGGAGGGGGGTATTCTGTGTAAATTGTGTGAACTGTGTGTATAGTGTATCTAAAGTACAGTCATGATTTACACAACCCACCCCCCTCTCTCAATGAACTACAGAATGCAATGTGGCCATGACGAATAAGAGAAAGACTAAAAATTTGTATTTCTGTTTTATTATTATAAATGTGCATTATTCATGATTATTTGTATTTTTCATTCTTCCATGATTATCCACCGGCCCTCAATTTTCAACTGACAGAAGAACTACAGTACGTGTACAAAAAAGATAAAGACTGAATTTTGTATTATTCACGATTATTTGTATTTTTTATTCCTGATAAAATAAATATTTCATTACATTCACGATAATCATAATCATTGAAACCACAACCTCTCCCCTCCCCCCCAAAGAAAAAGAAAGAATTACAAAAATTGATAATTTATCAAAAACATGATTCAGATTATGGTTTTTATAAATCTCTTTTTTTTCGCTTTGAACTTTAAATTCACTTTGAATGTGTGTGTGTGGGGGGGGGGTGAGATTCTTAAAGAAGGCTTTGTGTTTGTGTGTGAAGTGCTTAGTACTTTGTAAACCTCACAAGTTTACACAAGTTTCTGTAGTTGCCAAGAAGGGCTAATCAGATAAACATATTAAATTCGAGAAGGGATTATCACAAGTGCGCATGCGTTACCGTAAACAAAGCCTCAAAGGGTTGGGGGGGGTGGATGGATGAGTCATACTGTATGAATGGTTTGTGAGAGGTCCCAAAGAGGCTTACACGCAGGCGCAGAGATATGACAGATTTTTCCAGACTTAATTTACAAATGAAAGTGAAGTTATACACGCATGCGCATTAATAATTAACTAGGTCCCTTCCCAAAGAGGATTACACACAGGTGCAGAGATGTGACACCAGGCTAGGGATGATTAAAACCACAAAGCCAACCATTTGAAAATGAATGGTCTGTGAGAGGTGTCGATAAGAATAGTATACAAACGGGTAAATCAACTGACTAACCCTCCAGGCGCTCAGAATAAAGCATAGTCCTGCTGGTAGGAGATGATATGATGAATCTTTGAGACCCAGGCTATAAACAACCGTAATATGGTATGGTATGATATATAATCTTTTCCCCCAACCGGCTCACCATGAGCACTATAGGGTTGGGACACGAGAAACTCACGTGTTAGTCCTTGGGGTTGTTTACACCAAGCCTGTCTGGTCTTTCAGCGTAGTATGTACTCCTGCTTCTCCTGGATGAAGCTGGGATGCCTCCGTCTCATGATCTTTCCTCTTCACCGCCAACCCGATACCCGCAAGAGCGGAGGGTGGTCACCTGACCGGCGGCATGAACGGTACTTCCGGATGACGTCATGGGAGACCCGGTGATCCAGCAATAAACCAGCAGTGACTCGGCGTGCAGACGCGTAGTGCAGCAATGTAGAAAACCTCTCAGGAAGAGAAAAAACGCCGCACAGCACGAAAAAGAATAAGTGAAGGCTGATGTAGGGGAATAAAAAAGCTTTATTTGCACAGGGTGCAAGCGAGTCCTCTTGACGCGTTTCGGCCTGGCAGGCCTTTGTCAAAAGAGTGATTCGCTTGCATCACAAGACATCTAGTTATACACCAGCAAACCTATGACAGCTGTTCATGTCACTCAATGCAATGAGTTTCAGGTTTCCAGCATTACAATCATAAGCAACCTCAGTGTCAAACATAATGCTCGCATAACCAACATAGACGTCAGATGAAAATGTTTAAAACACAAAAATACAAATAAAATGACCAATCATTATGACCAATGGCATAAACATATACCCTAAATCTAGGTGTTTCAGATCGGTGTAGTAATGATACAGTAGGTCAATAAAACATGAAGTCTTTACTCCTTGAGCTTGGATAAAGCAAAAAATCATTAATATAAATTTATTCACAGACCCAGATACGTGGGTTCCTGACGAAGCTTACTGCGAAACGCGTAGTTCCCTGCCGGAGCTCATTGAAAGAGGGACCCAGACAACCGCCGGACATCCGGTTTAGATCCTCTCTCCCGGTCCCACTGTCGGACGCGTCAGCTGGAGCGCAGGCGGAAGAAGAGGTCTTTCCGGATAGCCTTGCGGCTGATGCTGGGCAGTGTTATTTGTGTGAGTGTGTTCACTGTTTTTTTATACCTTTTTATACTGTTACAAATAAAACTTTATCAGCGACTAATTCAGACTTTGCCCATCCTTTGTTTTATGGGCGTCAGGGAGAGGAGCCACTCATACACCATACCCATTGGGACTGAACACTAAGACGCATCTACACCATCTGAGTGTGCTGACAACACCCACTGAGGGAACAAACTCACATATGCCCGTGTGAGTTTTTTCTATTATTTCTCCGCTTTAGGAGTTTTTATTTACCCACCACATCCATCGCTGAGGGTGAAGTCTCACACAAGCCCGTGTGAGTCGTTGAAACTTACATTTTATGTTTCATTTACTGTATATCTAGTGTCATTCACCACTATCCCTCCCTCTCCCTCCCCTGCCCCCCCCCTTTCCCCCTTATCTACACTGATTTATGCATTAATACTGCGATTTGTCTTATTTTCCACCATTATCTTGAGTTCCACGAGTTTGCGCTGACCACCATCATACTCCAATAATATAAAAACAGTATGAAAAGAAATAAAAGTATTGATTACAAAATAATACAGTACATATAGAAATGTGATAATTTTATATTCGAAGAAGATGCAACGTTATATTTTTGTAATACTGTATACTGTAAATCTTCCATTTTACAATTACTGCGTGCTCACACACAGACTTGCAGAAAATGTACAGCTGTACTGTAGGTTGAATTGCTATTAGACTTTTAAGACAACATCTCGCGAATGCCCACCTGGAAGCATCGTTGAGAGCTTTGTTGGTCAGAACTTGGGTTTTCAATTTGATTCGAGAGGATAGGGAAAGCCAGTGAAGGGAATTGCATAGTGGCGTGGTAGAAGTGGAACAAACATGATTTGCTACTTTATTTTCCCCTTTCTTAATAAGCTATTGACTACTAAAAGGGCTATCCTTCCACAGAAAAGATAAGACTGAAAACTGTTTTTATGAGAACTTTGAGCCCCATCCTAAACAGTTAAGTGACTGTATTGTTACAAATCTGTACTAGATTATTTTTAAATCTTCCAGCCTTGATAACCTGTCTGTGATAATTTATCCTCAGCAGACCCAGCAAAATGCCTCACATCACCAAGTGGTTTGCGCTCCAAAAATACAGATACGTCCAATCATCATTATTACAAAAGTAAGTTTTATCTCCATGTAATTATCAACAACATCTAAGGACTATTCTCAGGGCTCCGGCCAGGTAAACAAGTAGAAACATCAGGAACCATAGCAATGAGGCTTCTATAAAGAGAGTCTGCTGAGATCAACATTTAGACGGTCAGTGACAATGTCGGGAGTCTCCAGATACTGTACGTGCATCAGAAGGAAACTACAAACAGGTAAGAGAAGCTCACTGCTAAATACACAGCACATCATAATATTAATGGGATGATCTCTGGTTATCCTGGGACTAAAGCAGAATGTGTAGTATAGGAGAATATAATATAATGATGTGCCACTGAAAGTAATGCAAAAAAGCCAGAACAGATGAGTTGATGATAATAACTGTAACCACAGAAGGACACAAATAGCAACAAAACAAATGTAATTCTATTCTTACTCTGTGCTTCTCAGACTGCTGATCCTGACCGTTGTAACTTTCTTCTTCTGTTATAAATACATGGCAGTTGCATAGTAACATAGAGCTGTGATTGCGCATGATTCAATGCAATCAAACTTAGTGAATACATCTAATAATTGATTAGGGTAGGTGAATTAGACATTTGTTGTGCACACCATAGGCTATCAATATTTAACTTTTAATTAATCACTAAAATAAATCCCAAAACATAAAAATAAATGAATATATGAGTAACAATGTGAAGACATACATATTTAATATTTTTCAAACATAGAAGAGTGTCACTGGGAAGTATAATGAGAAGTGTTGCTGGGAAGTGTAATGTTTGTTGAGAGAAACAATAATAGGTTCCATTTGTCATTGGGTTTGTACTCCAACTATGGTAGTGGTGGTATATATATATATATATATATATATATATATATATATATATATATATATATATATATATATATATATATATATATTGATGTGTTAATGGTTGGAAACCACATCAACAGTGACACCCATTTAGACACTACACAAATCAGTGATAAATAGTAACAAAAGTATTCTGTAAACAAACATCTGGATCTAGCTATAGTATAATGCAATAGGCAGCTGAGGTTGGAAAGGCAAATAGATGTGCATTTCGGCATTTATGCTGGCTCCTACAGTAGGTCAAGGAAGAACCCCTACTTCTGTGCAGGTTAGATAATAATGTACCCTAATGTAGCGGTGAGAGAGCAGTATATTTCAAATGCCTGATGGATTGTGTTATGAATAAGCCCTCACAAACCTCACTAAAGAACAATGACATTTATATTCCGTATATTAAGTTTCAATATTACTCTTGATGTTTGATTGTATTATTTTAACTTGCAGCATACATGTCTTTTTCTGCCTAGAGATGGGCAAACTGGTCTCAATCTGCTCTGTGGATTTCCCCTAGTTTTTTAGACTAAATCCAATCCACACACCAAAATCCGTCTGTGGAGTGGGTACTAAAATATCAGAGTATTAAGTCTGATACTACTTAAGTTTTTAATTGCGTTGCTCACAAGGACTATTTGTAATTGTCACCTTTTCTGAATAGAATGTGAATACAATAAATCAGGCTATATTCAGCCTAAAGTATTTACCCTATCAGGCTGCACCAAGTATATTTGGCTGGAATACCATTCTTGTACTGTATTAGAACATAACTACCACCTATCAGTGGGGTGCTTCTTGAAACCGCACCCTTCACTGTTTTCTTTTGCAGCCTACTTCCAACATTTTTCTGAGTGACAATCTAATCAGGAGTGGTTTGGATGGTGTTAGGCTGTTACTTTAATACACATACACACCATACTTTCCGGACCTATATATATTCACCACCCTGAGGCATCTTTTACATTAGGATTAGAATTTATTTAAGTCTCTATGTATACCACCCCAACCACTGTGTTTTGATCTGGAGGTGCGTTGTTTAATACTTGTTTTAACTATTCATGTTGTTAGCTGTCCTAAGTGTTGTGTGTCTGTGTTTTGGTGTTCATCCTAACTTAATATATTATTTCATAAACCAATAAAGGTTACATTTTATTCCGTACATTTACATAATTATCCAATGAGTGCTAGTTATATAGGGGCCTTTTTCACCTGTCTAGGCAAGTGTAGTTTTGTTCATTATCTCTTTACCCCTGGCACCATCTTATAGACTGTAGCAAGAGCGAACTTTCTTCCCTCTCTCCCCATCTTCTCCACTCTCTCCCAATATTCATTATAATTTTAACTTCCAACTTACATGTCTTTTTCTGCCTAGAGATGGGCAAACTGGTCTCAATCCGGTCCATGGATTCCCCTAGTTTTTTAGACTAAATCCAATCCACATACCAAAATCCGTCTGTGTATTGGGTACTAAAATATCCGAGCCGATACCTTTCAAATGTACAACTCACTGGTATATGTTATTTTTTATACTAATAAGGGATAATCATGGCACTCCCGTTCTCACAAGTCCATAGAAGAGTAAGAAGTACTTGAAGATCCTTTCACCCCAAGGCTGTATATCCTGTCTAGGATGTATCTCATACATTGCACATACAGTATAGTGTAGCACATGCTGTTGGCTGCAGTATTTTGTGTCCTCCTCCCTCTATGAAGTGGAAGAAATACATATCACAGTATAATATTGGTATTGTAGGACCTACTGAAATGGGGTTACTGTGACGTGGTTGCAGCTTAAAATATTTTGGCCAAAGTATTGAACTAAATTTCTCATATTTATGAAGAAAGCATATAGATAAAATACAATTTAATTCTAAGGATATGGAACATCTAAGGTATTGGGGAGACTTATTATATGTATTTAGTGGAATAGGCAAAGTGAACAGTGCCAATTAATAAGATACTGTACCAACAACTTTATATCCTGTTAGCTCGAAAGTAGTTCAAGTGGACATTGTTTACCACCTGCTATCGTTTTACATTTAAATATATATATATATATAAATACATAAAAATTATCTTCTGCCATTTGCCTACATTGCATAAGGATTTGTTGAGACTATGAGACCTTTAATCTCTGGAATTAGGTCCAAAACAACAAATTTGACTGAGTACTGTAGGTCAATTACATTCTGTAGCCATTGGTTCCCTCCTCAGAGTCCCCTGTCACCCATATAAAGGACTCTAGTGAGGTCCTTCAGATTATTCAGTGACTTAGATGGGATTCACAAAGTTTACAGGTGACATGTGTCTTTGAGGCGTTCAACAGATGTGTCCAGACTTTCTGTTTTCGGTGCCACAGACCGACGTGAAAATTCTCGACCCGTTCGTGACACAAAAAAACGCATGGTTTGGGGCCCGGGAGGATAAAACACAGCATTAATGTCCCTGGCCATTCAGTCTGGAGGAGCTGCAAGTCTCCACAGAACAGCTGAAGAAGGTGAAGTTAAGAGGTGGTGAGAAGCAATCTCCATATATTTCCTTCCCCTTGGTGATGATGATGTAGATTAGTGTATATGGTCCTATAGTATTCCCTTCTTTCCCCCTCCTATATGGTCATTTAAATCACCGAAGGGAAGAACATATATGGTGACTGTTTCTCACCACCTCTTAACTTCCTCAGCTGTTCTGGGAAGACACCAAACTGGATTAGTTACATTAGCCGGTAGTAAATAATTGTCATGCAATGCCTTAAAAAACGCTAATGTAATTAAGGGGTTAAATCCTCCCGTTACCCCTCCTCCCCCCCAGGATAACTAACAGCCTACCCAAGTGAAGGTACCCTTTACCCGCCACCTCTACCCCAACAAAATACACCCCCTCCTATTTAGGGGGTTCCGAAGCAACAACTAATACCACCTACGGAGAAGTTCATAGGATGTTTGAAAAAATTAAAGTAAATAAGGCACCTGACCCCGATGGCATACTGATGCAGCGGCCGTTATTCGAACACTTCACGCGTCATGTACATCGGAATCCCGATTTGAAACCGCGGGATGAATTCCAGCCTTCCCGCACTAAGATGTGAGCGTGGCGAGTGCAGAAAAACTAATTTTAGTGTTTTGGCTTTTAAATACATGACATTGACACAGTAGCACAGTAGCACAATACTGTACACATTACAATTCATCCATTTGATTGCAAACAAAGAAACAGAATCCATGGAATTCAAACAAAACAACTGGGATAAGCGCGGGTGCCTGGGGCGCTTGGCCGCATTCGTGCTGCGTGGGGAACAGCAGAGAACTCAAAATCGGCGCTGTTATTTGTTCGAATAATGGCCGCTGCATCAGTACATCCAATAGTTCTTAAGGAGTTAAGTTCAGTAATAGCCAAAGCATTATATTTAATATTCAAGGACTCTATTTCCAAAGGCTCAGTACAACAAGATTGGCGTAAAGCAGATGTGGTGTGGTGCCTATATTTAAAATGGGAGCCAGTTCACAACTGGGGAATTACAAACCTGTAAGTCTGACTTCAATAGTGGAGAAACTACTTGAAGGTTTAATACAGGATAATATTCAGAATACATCATTGAAAACAAAATTATTAGAAATAGTCAACATGGATTTATGAAGTATAGATCATACCAAACCAACCTTATTTGTTTCTTTGAGGAGGTAAGCAGGAATTTAGACCACGGTAATGAAGTTAATGTGGTCTACTTAGATTTTGCAAAGGCTTTTGATACGGTGCCACACAAGATGTTGGTGTTCAAAATAAAGCAAATTGGACTCAGTAAAAATATATGCACCTAATTGAAAACTGGTTGAAGGATAGACAACCGAGAGTTGACAAAAATTGAACTTTTCAGGTTGGGCTAAAGTTGTGAGTGAAGTACCTCAGGGATCGATACTGGGACCCCTGCTTTTTAACTTATTTATTAATGACCTAGAGGTTGGCATCGAAAGCAAAGTCTCCATCTTTACTGATGATACTAAATCGTGTAAGGTGGTAGAATCAGAGCAGGATGCAATTTCTCTCCAGAAGAACTTGGGAGACTGGAAACATTGGCAGGTAAATTCCCCTTATGATATATCATTGGATGATATGACACTATGGTTTTTTGTTTGCCATTCTCTGGATCAATAAGTAAGTATAGATCTGGGATAAAGTATCTGTTGTCTAAATTTAGCATAGGTTGAACTTGATGGACGTATGTCTTTTTTCCACCTCATCTACTATGAAACTATGTAACTATGTAACTATATCTCCAGAAGTTTGAATTGCCCATTAATGTGTGGGGTGGTGGGGGTGGTGGTGGTGGTAGTGTGGGGGGGGGGGGGGTATTAAGGCTAAAAATTGAAGGGGATACTTGCCCTGGGGTGAAGGGTTAGGTCTCCCAGGGATGGGGAATAGGAGGGGTAAACCCTTTAATTAATTTAGCGGTTACTACTTGATAAGGTAATTAAGGGGTTACTGTATGGTGGTGTTTAATGGTTGGGCATTGACTCTTTATAGGATGTTGGTACTGCAGAGCATGAGGAGGATGGCCTTCACTTCTTTTATATACTATAGGGTGTCCATTAATTGCCAATGCGGCTATTTATGCCCCCGTTAAATGACTAGTGTTTATTTACTGTACAGAATGTTCTTATTTTATTGAAATGTTTATTTTTTTAATTTATATTTTTTATACTTTAAAATGGGAAAAAGCACTATTAGCCAGATTTGGCTGATATGGCCCTTTCTTATTACTGTTTGTGTGTGGAGGTACTTTTGTTGTCGGTAGGAAGGTGGGTGATGGAGGTAGTTACCAATGGGTAAGTGGTTAGGCCTCCAGGGGGATTGCAGGAGGGGTTAACCCCTGAATTACTTTAGCAGTTAGTCACTAAAGTAATGAGTTGGGGCAAGTAATATACATGTAAGTAATGTAAGTTCTGTAACTGCTACATACATCTATAATATATATTATCTATAACTGTGCATGCTTTGTCTTGTATATAATGTATGCCCTGTTCACTTACTGTATGTAACTATATTTGTAACATTGTATTATTTGTCATCTTGTTGTGCCCAGAAAATACTTGAAAACAAGAGGTAACTCTCAATGTATTCCTGGTAAAACATTTTTATAATAATGTACTTTTGAAACCACATGTGCAATCTACTGAAGGCACACATTGAGGGCCTAGGTATCCACAGTGCCTATCAATAGGTTTCTGGTTCCACATTTATATTTAAATGGTTTATACACTGAGAGGGCATCTATCTATCTATCTATCCACACACACTGGCAAAATCCTGAAGAAAGTCCTGCCTCTTTATAGACAGGGGGCAAGTAACAAAGTGTTGGCAAATGTAAAGGACTGCGTAAAGGACGGTAAAGAGAGTAAAAGACTGCTAGGGAAAATGATGAATGTCATGTCTTCAGTGTGGGTGATGACGGCGCTGACACCTCATATATACATACAGAGATTTTTAATTATTTATTATTTATAAAATGTTTTACCAGGAAGTAATACATTGAGAGTTACCTCTCTTTTTCAAGTATGTCCTGGACGCAGAGTTATGATGACCAGTAATAAATGACCAATGGTTACAAATACATACAGCTAAACCCCGTTATAACGCGGGTCTCGGGGTCCACCCCGAGACCACCGCGTTACTAACGGGGTCGCGGAAAAAAAATGGCCGCCGCGCTTTAGCGCATATTCATCCCGCGGGACAGGAGATGGGAGCGGGCATGTCCCTCCGCTCCCCGCTTCCCCCTGTCACCGCGGGACAGGCCGTGGGGCAGGAGATGGGAGCGGGGATGTCCCTCCTGTCCCCGCTTCCCCCTGTCACCGCGGGACAGGCCGCGGGGCAGGAGATGGGAGCGGGGATGTCCCTCCTGTCCCCGCTTCCCCCTGTCACCGCGGGACAGGCCGCGGGGCAGGAGATGGGAGCGGGGATGTCCCTCCTGTCCCCGCTTCCCCCTGTCACCGAGGGACAGGCCGCGGGGCAGGAGATGGGAGCGGGGATGTCCCTCAGGTCGCCGCTTACCTCAGATCCCGCTGCCTGCATGGAGGTGGTAGCGGGGGGTTTCTTATCCCCACTGCTGTCCCCGGTGCTCCCGCTGCCTGCGCGGGAGGAGGGGGGGGAGCGGGTGGTGGTGCTGGTCGCGGCCTTTCCTCTGCTCCGACCCCACCCCCCGTCTGTGTAGAGTGAGAGAGTGTGTGTGTGTATGTATTTATGGGAGAGAAAGTGTGTGTGTGTATATGGGTGTGTGTATGTGGGTGTGAGTGTGTGTAAGTGTCTGTGAGTGTGTGTAAGTGTCTGTGTGTGTGTAAGTGTGTGTAAGTGTGTGTAAGTGTGTGTGAGTGTCTGTGAGTGTCTGTAAGTGTGTGTGAGTGTGTGTGAGTGTCTGTAAGTGTGTGTGAGTGTCTGTAAGTGTGTGTGAGTGTGTGTGAGTGTCTGTGAGTGTCTGTGAGTGTCTAAATGTGTCTAAGTGTGTCTAAGTGTGTGTAAGTGTGTGTAAGTGTGTGTGAGTGTGTGTGAGTGTCTGTAAGTGTCTGTAAGTGTCTGTGAGTGTGTGTGAGTGTCTGTGAGTGTCTGTAAGTGTGTGTGAGTGTCTGTAAGTGTGTGTGAGTGTGTGTGAGTGTCTGTAAGTGTGTGTGAGTGTGTGTGAGTGTGTGTGAGTGTCTGTGAGTGTCTGTGAGTGTCTAAGTGTGTGTAAGTGTGTGTAAGTGTGTGTAAGTGTGTGTGAGTGTGCGTAAGTGTGCGTAAGTGTGCGTAAGTGTGCGTAAGTGTGCGTGGGTGTGCGTGAGTGTGTGTGAGTGTCTGTAAGTGTGTGAGTGTGTGTGAGTGTGTGTGAGTGTCTGTGAGTGTCTAAATGTGTCTAAATGTGTCTAAGTGTGTCTAAGTGTGTGTAAGTGTGTGTGAGTGTGTGTGAGTGTGTGTGAGTGTCTGTGAGTGTCTGTGAGTGTGTGTGAGTGTCTGTGAGTGTCTGTAAGTGTGTGTGAGTGTCTGTAAGTGTGTGTGAGTGTGTGTGAGTGTCTGTAAGTGTGTGTGAGTGTGTGTGAGTGTCTGTGAGTGTCTAAGTGTGTGTAAGTGTGTGTGAGTGTGCGTAAGTGTGCGTAAGTGTGCGTAAGTGTGCGTAAGTGTGCGTGGGTGTGCGTGAGTGTGTGTGAGTGTCTGTAAGTGTCTGTAAGTGTGTGTGAGTGTCTGTAAGTGTGTGTGAGTGTGTGTGAGTGTCTGTAAGTGTCTGTGAGTGTGTGTGAGTGTGTGTGAGTGTCTGTGAGTGTCTGTGAGTGTCTAAGTGTGTGTAAGTGTGTGTGAGTGTGTGTGAGTGTCTGTAAGTTTCTGTAAGTGTGTGTGAGTGTGCGTAAGTGTGCGTAAGTGTGCGTGGGTGTGCGTGAGTGTGTGTGAGTGTGCGTAAGTGTGTGTGAGTGTCTGTAAGTGTGTGAGTGTGTGTAAGTGTGTGTAAGTGTGTGTAAGTGTGTGTAAGTGTGTGTAAGTGTGTGTAAGTGTGTGTGAGTGTGTGTGAGTGTATGTAAGTGTGTGTGAGTGTGTGTGAGTGTGAGTGTGTGTGAGTAAGTGTGTGTGAGTGTGCATAAGTGTGTGTTTAAAACATCAACAGTAGAATGAAAAATACAGAAAATGCACAATCGTACAGTATTAACACATTTATTGATGCATTGAACAATAAAGTACTGTATTTAAAACACCAATTGTCGTGTTGTTCATTTCTCATAAATACTGTACTGTAAATAAAGTACTGAACACACACAAAACACATACAGGACTGTACTGTATACTGTAGTATGCACTGTAAATACAGCACATACTGAAAACCGTGTAATGCACTCTGTGCTCATGTAACAACTGTACAAAACAAAACATTCTGAACTGAACATACTGTAATAAAACCAGCTGGAGATTACACTTGAAAAAACCTATCAAGTGTTGTCTGTTTCAGTGCTTCTCTTTTCTTTTTTTTCACGATTTCAATGATTCTTTTTAATTGTAGGATTGTTATATAATTGACGTTTTCTGACTCTAGAAATTGAAGTCCTGTTTGTAATCCCACCAGTGCCTCAGTGATCTTTGGTGGCGGTTCTGGTTCCTCATCCTCATCGTCTTCTGTAATATCCAGATCAGTATTTTCACTTGTAAGGCTTTGTATGATTTCCGAGTCCGCCATATGTTCATGAGTAGGACAGCTGCTGTCCCCATCGACCCAAGAGTCAATTGTAGCCCCACTTTCCGTATCAATGAACGGTTCCATGACTCGTTCGGCATTGGCAATTTCCTGCTCTGTGAGGCCTTCGTTCACATAGTTTGTAAGTAACTGATTTGCGGCGGCGACTTCTTCCTCCGTAAACCCCTCAAAATCAGCATCGTCCTCACTGTCACTGGCGAGTTCGGCGTCAGCCGGCACAGGACGTGCACCTGTTATGTTTCGCCAACATTTCACAATGCACATTTGTGTGACCGCTTCCCAAGCTTCGCCACCAATATAAAAAACTTCTTTTAGATTCATTTTCTTTAAAAATGATATAACAGAATCTTCACTTGTGATTATTCGATGTATCATTGTTTTCCGAAAGTTCATCTTAAAGGTTGCAATAATGCCTTGATCAAGCGGCTGTATTTTGGATGTCGTGTTCTTGGGCAAGTAGCTGACCCTTATTTTTCCATCTCGGCTTATTAGGCTATCGGCCGGGGGATGTGCAGGGCAGTTGTCAAGTAACAACAACGCTTTTGTATCCAGGCTTTGTTGACGTAAGTATTTACGGACCTCTGGTACAAACTGTTGATGAAACCACCTTTCGAAAATACTGGCAGTCATCCAGGCATTTCTGCTAAAGTCATACGCAAAAGGCATAGTACCCATGTTCACATGGTGGAAGCACCGCGGCGACTTAAACTTGGCAATACAAAGTGGCTTCAGTTTGTGATTTCCAGATTGGTTCACACAAAAAAGTACAGTCACTCTGTCTTTCATTTGTTTAAAGCCTTGTTTACGCTGTTCGTCATTCTTACAGGCCAGAGTGGTATTCGGTAGCATTTTGAAACACAGTCCGGTCTCATCGCAGTTATAAACCTGTTCTGCGGTATAGCCACCATCTTCAATTATCTCTTGAAGTTGGGCAGGGTACGAGCATGCAGCTTCATCGTCAGCTGACCGTATCTCTCCTGATATAGCGGTTTTAGTTATTCCATGTCGCCTTTTAAAGCGATCTAGCCATCCACTACTTGCCGCGAAGGAGGTTGAAGCATTGCCGTGAAGTTGGCTGTGAAAATTTTTGGCTTGCGTTTGCAGATGGGGTCCAGACAGAGGTATGCCTTCGGATCTTTCTTGGACAAACCACTGAAAAACAGCTTTATCCAACTGGCTGTCTTTAGGTTCACGCAAACGATTACGCTTCAGTCCATCGTCTGTTTCCATGGATTTTACTGCATCACGAAGTTTCTCCTCCTCCTTTTTCCATCCGCGAACTGTAGACTCATTCAGTCCTAGGTCTCTAGCCACCTTGGTTTGCGTGACTCCAGATTTTATTCTGTCAAGCGCAGCAATTTTTTCTTTGACGGTAAACCTCTTACGTTTGGTTGAAGTTTCCGCCATTTCTTCCTGCCTGGGGTCTTCACTTTTTTCTTAGTGTTGAAAACCTGAGGCTTTTAACAACTGATCTGGAGGGCTTAAGTACAGTACCTGAGTACAGTATGTATTTTACCAGCTCTCAGACAGCACAGTGTGTTGTATGATTAAAATGGCTGAGGGGTCAGAGGTGTGTGTACGTGTCACTTTATTAATGTACAATGTTTGATTATACAGTACAGTATTTTTTTTTTATTATACAGGGTACAGTATATGTGATCACTTCATTTGTGTTAATTTTTATTCAATTTTTAATAGTTTTAACAAACTTTAATGTTATGTTTGTGCAACTTTAACTGGTGTAAAATGACCCCGCGGGGTCACGTTGCCATGCCGTGACGTCACATGACCCCGCTGGGTCATTACACGACGAACCGCAGAGGAACAGAGGGAACTGGCAGGCAACATCCACTCCTCACGAGCCGCACGGCGCATGCGCATGCGCACGGCGAACGTGAGGGGTGCCTGCTTTGGAGACAGGTAAGCAGTCTCCGGAAGACCGCTAACCCCCCCCCCCCCCGCCGCAGCACAGGGCCCTCGCGTGTGTGTAAGTGTAAGTGTCTGTGAGTGTGTGTAAGTGTCTGAGTGTGTGTGTAAGTAAGTGTAAGAGCCGGAGCGGGAGGTGGGAGGTTTGACAGGGAGGGGGGCGTGGCTTGAGCGGAGGGACCCGCTACTCTCCCCCCCCTCCCTCCACGGACTGCAGGAGGGAGATGCTACTCTCCCCCCCCCCTCCCTACACGGGCTGCAGGAGGGACCCGCTACTCTCCCCCCCCTCCCTCCACGGACTGCAGGAGGGAGATGCTACTCTCCCCCCCCTCCCTACATGGGCTGCAGGAGGGAGCTGCTACTCTCCCCCCCCTCCCCGGACTGCAGGAGGGAGCTGCTACTCTCCCCCCACTCCCTCCACTGGCTGCAGGAGGGACCCGCTACTCTCCCCCCCCCCCTCCCTCCACGGACTCGGGCTGGAGCACTCATACATACACACATACACACACACACACACACACACACACAGGCACTCACGCACTCATACACACACACGCGCGCACACACATGCAGGCACTCACGCACTCACACACACACACACAGACAGGCACTCGCACTCACACACACAGACCGCTAACCCCCCCCCGCCGCAGTAGTACAGGGCCCGCCGTAGCCGCAGCGCAGGGCCCCGCCACCCCCCCAACCCCCACAGCACAATGACTTCCCACCCCCTTAACTTTGTGAAACAAAAGTCACAAGACGTTGTACAGGCAAAATACATCTGTTAAAGTGCAGTTGTCTGTTTATTTCTATATAATAATTGTGTGCAGTGTGTGCAGTGTGTCAGTGTGTGCAGTGTGAGCAATGAGCAGTGTGTGTGCAGTGTGCAGTGTGTGTGCAGTGTGTCCAATGAGCAGTGTGTGTGCAGTGTGCAGTGTGTGTGCAGTGTGTCCAATGAGCAGTGTGTGTGCAGTGTGTCAGTGTGTGCAGTGTGAGCAATGAGCAGTGTGTGTGCAGTGTGCAGTGTGTGTGCAGTGTGTCAGTGTGTGCAGTGTCAGCAATGAGCAGAGTGTGTGCAGTGTGTGTGCAGTGTGCAGTGTGTGTGCAGTGTGTCCAATGAGCAGTGTGTGTGCAGTGTGCAGTGTGTGTGCAGTGTGTCCAATGTGCAGTGTGTGTGCAGTGTGTCAGTGTGTGCAGTGTGAGCAATGAGCAGTGTGTGTGCAGTGTGTGTGCAGTGTGTGTGCAGTGTGTCAGTGTGTGCAGGGTGAGCAATGAGCAGTGTGTGCGCAGTGTGCAGTGTGTGTGCAGTGTGTGTGCAGTGTGAGCAATGAGCAGTGTGTGTGCAGTGTGCAGTGTGTGTGCAGTGTGTCAGTGTGTGCAGTGTGAGCAATGAGCAGTGTGCAGTGTGTGTGCAGTGTGCAGTGTGTGTGCAGTGTGTGTGCAGTGTGTCAGTGTGTGCAGTGTGAGCAATGAGCAGTGTGTGTGCAGTGTGCAGTGTGTGTGCAGTGTGCAGTGTGTGTGCAGTGTGTCAGTGTGAGCAATGAGCAGTGTGTGTGCAGTGTGCAGTGTGTGTGCAGTGTGGCAGTGTGAGCAATGAGCAGTGTGTGTGCAGTGAGTGTGTGCAGTGTGTGCAGTGTGCAAAAAAAAAATGTAAAAAAAAAATATTTTTTTAAATTTTTTTTTTTTTTTTTTTTTAAACGGGAGCCACGGGAAAACCGCGTTATAACCGAATCGCGGTATAACGAGGCGCGTTATAACGGGGTTTAGCTGTAGTTACATTAAGTGAGCAAGATTTGACATTATATACAAGACATTCCATGCACAGTAAGAGATAATATATGTTATACTGCACCGACACACTTTATTCGAGCAAATGCCCAGTTTGTACCTGGCAGATACCTGGAATCCGCCGCTGCTCACCTCTTGCATGCTTCGTTGCGTTTGTCTTCCCAGCCACGGTTCATGCCTGGCTGACGGGGGCCTGATCTGTTAAATGATAATGATCAGGATTTACAAGGCTGCAATGCTTCGCATGTCCACCAGATGGCATAAATTCATGACTTGTAAAGCGCCGAATCAGTAATGTGTGGGCTTGCAGTTGTTTCGTTTAAAAAAGATACTGTACCACAGTGTGCCATTGTAACTTGGCCTTGAGACTGAAGGAAGACGTTGCAAAAATGTATCAATTTAGGCTTTACATACCAGTATTAAATAAAGACAAAGACCAGTGTACGTAGTTTCAGTTACTGTACACTATTCTTCAGAGACCAACCACCATGAGTGTTCAAGTGCAGCAGCCCGTGTTCCAAAAACCTGACAGAAGTTATGCTTATTTGATATGGGCCGCTATTAATGCAACAGAGGATAAGATGGCAACAGTAGTTCAAATTTATCAGTATTTTATCGAAAACTATGACTTTTACAAATTTTCGCCAACTCCTCATTTGTGGAAGCGTGCAATAAGGAAAAAGTTATGTAGTGACCCCTGTTTTCACCGTATTGAGCCCCAATTTGTTGGAGGGTATTGGTGTGTGTCACAGGGTTTTTCCCGTATCTATGATCATGGAGGCGGCAAAAGGCGAAGGGTCGTGTTAAAACCAACTAAGAAGCGACAGTCCCTGCCAAGCAATGCACCAGCACCAGCACCAGCACCGGCTTCCAATGACAGTCCCACTGTCAGTGACAACCCTGAGACAGAGTCGGATTTCGCGGCCAGTTTTGATGAAGCTTGCATGTACCTAAGCGATTTCCCGCCTCACCTGCTGACTACAGGTGGGCTAGTCCCGCTGCAAACTATCGACATGGGTGATGAAGAAAGCTGTACTGGCAGTGGTGGACCGGCGCTGGCGCCAGCTGAATGGGAAATACAGTAGTACAGTATGGTGAGTACTGTATTGTTGCCGTATTATTTTGGTGGGGCTGGCTGGGTACTTCTTTAGGGGGCTGACCATTACTGTACATTAAAACTTTTCATTTTCTTTTTCCTCAGAAAAGAAAACGGCTAATGGGGGGATTTCGATGGATAATATTGTGCTGTACAGTATGCTGATGTTTTCCGGCCGAACAGTATACTGTGTAATAAACCTGAATAAATAAAACTATGCATTTATTCTACAGTACATGTTCAGTAAATTACTGCACATACTGTACTGGGGGCGAGATGTGTTTGCAGCAGAGAGAGAGATTTAATAATATTGTACAGTGAGCAGGGGGTTCCCTGAGCCAGAAATTAATGCTCAGGGACCCCCCCTGCTCCTGCTCAATATTATTAAAAATACAGAAATGCTGCGTCATTACCATAGCGGATAGCCGCTAAGGCAATGAAGGGGTTAACCCACCGTGCCCGCTTTATTGTGTGTAGTGGGGATGGGTGAGGGGGGTATTTGGCCCTTGGTGTGAGTTTAGGACTTGCGGGAGGGGGGGGGTTGCGGGTGCACTTAACCCCTTCACGACCGTGGCAGTTAATACCGCTACGGTCATGAAGGGGTTAAGCCCTCCCGCTCCCCCCCCCCGCAAGCCCTAAACAACCATCGTTGGGGCTAATACCCCATTCACCCACCCTCCCGCTACCCACAATAAAAAAATACACACACACAGCAGCCGCCAAAAAATAAATAAATAAATCTAAATAAATAAATGACAATAAATACATTTGAAATACATTTTTATTGATAGTGTACATGTGCAGGGGGTCTCCGGAGCTGAATCGCGTTGGTTTTAGGTCTGGGGACCCCGTGCCCCCCGAGATACAGGCCCCTTTAGGCCCTTTAGGGGCCTGTATCTCTGGGGGCACGGGGTCCCCAGACCTAAAACCAACGCGATTCAGCTCCGGAGACCCCCTGCACATGTACACTATCAATAAAAATGTATTTCAAATGATTTTTATTGTGCCGATGTTTGCGCAGAGAGAGAGCAGCGGATCTCTCTCTGCTGCAAACACATCACGCCCCCGCCGCCCATACAGTAGTACATTATCATTTATGTACTGTATATGCATATACAGTACTGTATGTGTACAGTACTGTATGTTAGGGCTTATAGGGGTTGTTATACAGTATATATATAATGTATACAGTATATATACTGCATTACAATTCATTATAGGGGACGGCTTCACAGAGAACAGCTCGCAAGCGCCACCATGTGTATTTTAACGGCATTGCAGTATTTCAGCAAGCCGGAATAAAAAGCTTAAATCCCTGCCGGAAAATAACGCAATGCACTCTGGCAGAAAACGATCAGAAACCTGAATACACCCGAGTATACCCGAATTCGCGGGACTTGCCGAGCTCGAATAAAGTGTGTCGCCAGTGTAGGCGTATGTAACAGTTACAGACCAGATTAAAAGACCAGATTAAAATATAACAGTTACAGACCAGATTAAAATGTGAGCTTTAGTTTTGACAGAACTTAGACTGGTGGCGGCCGTGAGAGTCTCCAGTAGATTGTTCCAGTTGTGAGGTGCACGGTAAGAGAAGGAGGAGCGGCCAGATACTATGTTGAACCTTGGGACCATGAGCAGTCTTTTGGAGTCAGATCTCAGATGATAAGTGCTGCATGTGCTAGGGGTGAGGAGCTTTTGCATATAGATGGGTAGCTTGCCCAGAAAGTATTTGATGGCAAGACAGAAAAGATTAACTTTGCACCTAGGCTCAAGTGATGACCAATCTATGTCTTTGAGCATTTCACAGTGATGTGTTTTGTAGTTGCATTGGAGGACAAAACGGCATATTGAATTGTGATTAATTATAAATACTGTAGGTACACAATGGGTTGAAAATGTAGCCCCACTGGATCAGGATTAAATAACTATCTACAGTAGCAATTTTCTCTGTACATGCCCCTCCTAATGGAGTGGGGACACAAAACACATCGAGGATATAAGCAGGTAAGTATGAAAGTACTGAAAGTACACTCATGTACACACTCATGTAAGCATGCATTCCACGAACAAGGTGTCAGAAGAGCCAACAATATCTCTTAAGCTTCAAATTCCAAAACAGTTTTTTAATTGTAACTCTGACCATTTTTGGAAAGGACAGTCAGGGATAATATATCCAGTACTGTATTCTATGTTGATTGTCTATCATTCCCTATTCCCTACTTGTACACTATTGGTGGGTGAAGGGCACTGCTTTAAATGCTTAGGGAACTATTCAGTAAAGTTTAATAAGTGACTTACCGACAGTTGTAAACACTTTTGTAGTTAGTTTGCATGTGTAGCTATTCAGAGAACTCCGATAACATGCCAAACTCTCAAGAAAAGTGCTTCTTCCCGATCAGTAGTACTCTTGCTCTGAGAAGCCAAGCGGGAGCTCCAAAAATGCTCTAACTCAATTTTTGAGAAATCGAGCTATTCAAGCAGCTCTGAGATGCACATCGCAGGTGCAGCTCTCAGATTCTGATCTCGCTACCTGAAGGGCTATCTGTAATAATAAGTTATGATAACTATAATAATCCTGCAACTACTTTACGTGCAGCACACCCCTTTCAACTTCTACAACTGTTTGAATCACAGCTATGACCAGCTGACATCCAATATTCGGTTTCTATCCATGGATAATTAAGGTCAATTCTGTTTACAGAGAACTGATATACAGAGCATAAATTAAATGCATTCTATTCAGATACATAGAATACGCATGCCCGCAATGAACCGCATATGCGTTCCATTAATTTTACAGCATTGGAGAATAATGAATGCATCTATTCATTCTCAGTTATTAATAAATAACAATCTCACAATTAATTTACCTGCGAAACTGTATGAGAGACAGCCAGAAGAAGCTATTGGTTGAGGAAGGTTGTATTTCTTCACAAATGTTTTTTTTTTTTCTCATAGATTATTGTTTTTAACATTATCTATTGTTCTTATCTTCCAGCACATACAAAATTATGTTTTTGTTTTCACTTAGTATTTCCCTGAAATAAAGCTGTATCTTGTGTAAAATTTACATTTATTGAGTGCTTACATTAGTGCATACTTTACACTCCCCCACACATCGTGCTTCTCTGAGACGCGGCTGTGCCTAGAAGCAAACAAAGACACACACAGCAAGTAACAGTGTCAAAGGTTCCTACAGTATTTTAAAGCTTTCATTCATGTGAAGGAATGTTCCAACCCTCCCCCGAGGCTCGATTTGTCTATAGTTACAGATTTTCACAGAATAAGCTCAATGTATTGAAACTATTCAACACACCGTACAATAATATCCCTGCTACAGGTAGGTAAACAGAGACATAAAAATAATAATTTTGAAAACTTTTATACTGGTCTTTCACTGAAATAAAACTTGTAAAATAACGTATATTGCAGACTCATTAGCACCACCTATCGTTACTGCAGAGTACTACGGCAGCTTCAAAACTCCAAGAGAAACTCCACTTGGATTAGCGTGGCCCTGAAAACTGTAAGTAAGGCCTTTTTTTGTGTTTATGTTTATTTTTTTACTTACATTTTTTATTGAGTTTTTCAACAACTGTGAAAGGGGGGGGGGGAGTACAGAAATCAAAGGTGCAACATTCCCAATGAGCACTGCCATGGGAGACCAGGCGTTTATACCTTTATACCGGGACCATGTCACTGAGCAAAACCAAGAAGTAAAACAAATTGTCATTTATTCCATTGAAACAGATGTACACACAGTGATAACAAAGAACAGGAGAAAACACACTTACTGGGGGTCTGGGCTACAAAACTAACCTTTCCTAAGTGCAATAGCACAGAAAACAAAGTCTTTAGTTTGACCGGCTTGTACCCGCAAAAGTTCTGGAACTCTAATCGGCATGAAGTTCCACACGCCACCGCTCTTTCCGCTCCAGAGGTGCTGAAATCCCTTGACTGGGAGCGAGTACCAAACGTCCTGGTACTCTTTTCGGCTTGCAATCCCAGCCGCGACCGCTACGTTCCTTTCTCAGAACTTGGCCCCGAAAAGCTTGACTGAATTTATTGCCTTATAATTTCTGAAGATGGCTCGCGTCTATTTCCCTTCGAGCATCTTTTGGTGGTTTCAAATTTACCGCTGCTGTTCTGGTGCTTGAATCTTGAATGAATCTGAGGGCCAGATTGGCTGCTGTTTTTCTTATAGTATTTCAGACTCATTCATTAAATACTACAGCCAATCCGAGCATGGAAATGCTACAACCAGCCAATCAGAAGCCTGCCAGTATTCCAAAGCCGGGCAAGCGAGTCTTCTGAATGGAATAAAGGCATTGCCACCATAACCACTTATTATTCAGAAGCCACCCGCTGGTTAGGTGCCTCCATGTTTGGGAAGGTGACTACTTGTCGGAGTGGCTTGTATTCATCTCAGGACGTGGATACTCCACCTAGCCATCCTGCTTAAATGGCTTTGACACCTCCGGCTACATCTGTGGCTTTCAAGTCCGGACTAAGAGCAGACTTACTGGCACCAACTTTGTAGCCATTTGGTCTCATGTTCCCAGGCTTTAAAATCCCCAGCTTATTCTATAGTGCACCAAGCATCATACATATTAAACAATCCCTTTAATAAAATATACTTTTGCACTGTGCCTTGCTAAAAATGTCTAAGTCTTTTTGGTGTCAGGGCTACAATGAGAATTCATACTTTCTAATCTTACTAGCCATATGTCTGACACTCTGCAAAACGTGACTTTACATTTTTAACAAAAACCTCATTGCTTTATCATATAGTTGGAGCACCCCCTGAACCCCTATACCTTGTTCAGGGTGACTTGGGCATTAACTGGGCATTCCTCTTTATACTAGGGACCACTGTACGGTTCTGGGGATACTTTGCACCCCTATGCAACTTTTACCTTTCTGTTCTGTACTGAAGCAGGGACTCCGGGAGTCATAAGAAAGTTTCCAGGGCAGAATTTTCACGGGACCATTGTGCCTATATGTATCCGGGATTCCGACCTGATTCCCAGCTAAATTATTGGGGTATCCAGCAACTCTGGACCCCGACTATCTAGGCAAAATCTGACAACACCTTCTCCGCGAAACCCACCCTAAAACCCATAGCCTTGCAATCTTTGCTTGCTGGCACTCCTGGAAAGACAAAAACATAAAAATAATTTATTGTCGCACTTTATACATTCAGTAGAGCAGTATATGTACAAACAGTCAGGTCCAAAAGCTGACACTCTAGGACCCCAAAACATGGATCAGTTGTAACAAGACGGGCTTGACCTTTATTAATGAGCCTGATTACCCCCTTACCGTCACAAGAACATATTACAATTAGAGAATACACAATGAATGACCGGTGGCAAAAGTAAGTAAATATATACATACATACACTTCAAATCAAATCATAACCCACTGTTCCTTTTAGCCTTTTGGTATCTGTCTCCCTGGGTGAGGCGGGAAGCAGAGTGGGTCATTATCTTGTGTGTGCATGGTTTATTTATTCCTTACTGCAATCCAAAAATGATAGTGCTAGCTTAAACCGTTCGCAAATTAGCTTATTTAATTGAACGGGCTATGATGTAGTTTTGCTGCTTAACCCAATTCTCACGTCAATTGACTTTCCCTCTTTGAAGTTATGAAGCTAACAATATAGCGGATACATTTTGACAGCAACCACTTCAGGTAGGCCGCAAACCACTTACTCACTTAACCTTGCGGTTGTGAGGTCGAGCGCTTAGAAATGGATAACTATACTTTCAACGTGGCCACCCATACATAGCACGTGTCTTCAATCAGCGCTTGGTTTAGCGCTCACAGCTCCCTCTTGTGTCTCAAAACCAATTGGCACAGTTTGAATACATTTCTATTACTGCAGCCAGGGAATGGACTGCAAAATGGGGACAAGAAAGATGGTGTAGGGGCAAACATATCAGTGTGGTGCAAATATCGTTAACCCCTTCAGTCCCATTGCTTTTTAGGGTTAATCAGCTGGGTATAATGGCTTTATAAGTGGCCTGATTAACCCCTCCATCGCCACAGGGATTTCATAGTTAATGCCCCAGTCACCCAGAACCTGCATATGGGTTCATGGGTTTGTTCCCTGCTTCAGCACAGACCAAAAAGGTAAAAGGGGCATAGGGATGTGAGGTGTCCCTGAAAGAGTCATGGGGTCCTTAGGTTAATGGGGAAACCCAGTAAATGCCCAGGTCACCCAGAACCGGTATAAGGGTTCTGATGTGCTCCAACAATACATATAAGGTTGTGCGGGGACTCTTACAATCCATACTAAGTCTATGCAATAGTGTGTGGGGAATATGGCTAGTGAAAAATAAAGTGCAGCTTTTTATTCTATTTCCCATAGCAGAAAGACTTAGGTTTTTAAAGTGTATATTTTATTAACAAAGTATGTTAAGTATTTTTATGCTTTGTGCACAATAAGCGACCTGGGACTCTCAGAATCAATGTTCTGACAGGCCACTGGGGCTACCAACGTGGTGGAAAGTGAAGAAACAGGCACACGGTCTTAATCAGCAACAATGAGGTTTAATGTGCCATGAAAACCAACGTTTCGGCAGTACAATACTGCCTTTCTCAAGGTGAAGGCTACCAAATACAAGTGAGCTACACATATATATATACACAAATTCCCCCTTGTACTTACCCCTCCCAGCTCAGATTCACTGTCACGACGTCAACGCCCACGTGATGATGTCAGCGCGCCTCCATGGCGCTTCGTGATTACGTCAGACGTCGTGGTGTGGGTCCCTGGTAGCACAGCACAGAGCTGCACTGGGAAAACATGGCCACACCACACACCAAGTTGTCGACGCCCCCGCGATGACGTCAGCGCGTCAGTGCGACGCCACGTGATTACGTCAGCCGTCGGGGGGGGTGGAGTTGGAGAGGGTGGTGGGTCTCCACCAGTGCAGTACTCACAGGGATGTGCTGGACATGTGATCCGTCGCCATGGGTACATAGTCTGAGCAGGGAGGACTGAGATTCTAAGTGCATAACCCTGTAAGTGCAGAATAACCAGAAATGAATAAAACAAGGTTGTTGGTCACATCTGTAGTAGTGTGTACAAAACTTCATGTGAAAACTTAAGAAGAGACCTTTGAGGAGTGACGCACTTGAGACGCGACAGGCTGAGAGACACCGCCGGATGACGTCACACGCCAGCGTGGACTAACACGGAAGTAACCGGAGATCATCTCTCCCGATCCACTGCCTGGAGCTCCTTCATCACGCGGAAAGGTTCGCCAACGCAGAGCTGCATAGAGTATCCCTGGATGCCAGCAGCAAGAGGGTGAACGTGTAAAGGATTCCTGCATTCATGTCCTGCAGTCCCTGCTGAGTGGTAACATGTCCCAAAACATGTCATGCTATTAACCTTATTTATTGATGTACAATACTCACCTTCACCTTATAAATATTAATTGAAATTACTACACTATGGTTTTTTTGCGCTGTCTTTTCTTTGTGTATATATGTGTAGCTCACTTGTATTTAGTAGCCTTCACCTTGAGAAAAGGCAGTATTGTACTGCCGAAACGTTGGTTTTCATGGCACATTAAACCTCATTGTTGATGATTAAGACCGTGTGCCTGTTTCTTCACTTTCCATTGGACTACCTTGGGACGTCAGGAGCTCCCCAGAACTGTGCACCGGCAGCTAAGTACCCCACATTCACCAGTATATCAGAGTGCGTGCACTATTTTCTATTTATGTATGCTACCAACATGGTGCCATTAGGTCTGACAGGACACCAGAGATGAAAGCCACAGAGGATGTCTGAGGTGTCAAGACCATTTGGGCAGGAGGGATGAGCAAGTACCCACATCCTGGGATGAATGAAAGTTTTCTATATTAACATTTGCCCCACCAGACGTGGTGGAGCCCAATCCAGCGTTTGGTTTCTGAATAGCACGTGGAAGAGTTGGCAACCTTGCTCATGCCCTTGGCAGATTCATAACCCCCACTTGCCATGCTTCACAAAACCTGCATCGCTCTGATTGTCTGAATCAGATTTGTAGATTCTAAGCAGTGTGTCCAGCAAGTAAATTCAAGTCCTCTAGAAAGAGGGAGCGGTGGCATCAGGAATTGCAGTGTAAAATTGTCCTTTACTCCAACTCAGTATGGACCTTCCCCTTCAACTCGGAAGACCCTCTCGAGAGGCCACAACCCTCTAAGGTGCTGTATCAGGAAAAGAACGAGCGCTCGTAGGATGAAGTAAGCGAGACAGACAACAGCTCAAATACTTTCTCCTAGTTTATAAACAGTTTTTAATCAGGTTATATAGCTAAGCAAGTGAGCGAGTATACGTGCAGAAAACTTACTTCCCATTTACTAACATTAACTCCTTATCTAAAAGTCACACCAGTCTGTCTTTGAATGAAGTCATAAATTCTGACTTGAGACTTGAGACACTAAAATGCTGAGATAGTACAATGTGAAATTGTGTATGTGTCCAGACTTCCTACTTTTACAGGAACTGCCATCTGAACACATACTTGGCATTCATCCAACATATAGGGGCTAGATGGTGAACAACAGAATGGCTAGATTATTACAAAGCAACTTTATAAATCAATATGGAGTACACCCTATAAAATACACATTATCAATTCCCTCATTTTGTCATGAAAATGACAATTACTATTTTTGATATTGTTGATATACTATGTCGTACTGAACTAGTGGTGCAGGTTTTGCGGGGGTCAGAGAGAAATATGAGTGCAGACACGCGGTGTGGGTGGGAGAAATATATGGTCACAGGAGCTCTTGTTTGTAGAGAGATGTATATCAGTGGGACTGGTATAATATATTTTCTGTTTACCAGGTTGACTATTACTACAAAACCCATTACCAATTTCTAAATTACTATTCACACTGTTCTTCTATAACTACTAGCACATTGTGGCGGCTAAAAATTTCTGTGAATTGGTGGGGGTTAATTTCTACTGGGAGCGACTGCACATGCATCCTGCTTGCACACATCTTTCATACTGCATTTATTTAGAATGGCAAAACAGCAAAATGGCTGCTATGATCTAAAATGGCTGACTTGGACTTCTTTCCTTTTGGTTGACTCAAACCCCTGGGTGACCTCACCACCTTCCTTATAGCCTCATATCCGATCCTCTGAGTCCCCTCTTATTCTTAAGAGAAAGTCTATTTAGAGAACAGTTAACCACTTTATTGTTCTGCTGGACCAAGAAAATTGTCCAATTGTGCATAACTTCATTCCTTTCCGGCCATTATGTCGGCCCAGGTGATTTCTTCTTTGGTCTCTGCTTCTGGGGGACTGCCGACATCTTTATCACCGAAAAGAGGCATTGCGTCAATGGGGGATTGCAGCGCACTTCTGGATTAAAATGTTGCTGTACTTAACACATACATAGAGAGTAACGAGTAGAACAGACACACATACAAAAACATCCGCTAGCTTCGCTTCCAGAGAACTAATCCAACCACCAAGTCCCAACTAATCCCATCCCTAATCTCTACCTTTAATCACTGGAACTACTTTTCCCAAAAATATAACCTGGTCTAGTTGCAGGGTTATTTTCTATCTGTCCTTCTACCACAGAGTTAATAACTTCCACAGGGCAAACTCGTAGTTCTACACCCTTCGTAACCAATTTCTTATAGATAGTTCTACAAATATCTTATATCATATTGTCCTTTTCTCAAGGGGTTAAATATAACACACATATTCCTGGGGTGCAACCTATTGAATATAGATAGTACATTGGGTTACATTATACATACAATATGGGCTTTGTCTACCAGGATTTCATTGTGTGACTAAAGAGAGTGCATACAGTATATACAATTCACAAAACAATAAAAACAAAATAAAAAATACTAAACAAAATATACCTGTTACTACCCTATCATCTTTGTGTGTACACTACTTACATAAATCTAATAGAACATACATTATAATTAAAATAACAATACCTGTAAAGAAAAAAAGTTATTAAAAAAGTTCAAAGTTCATGTGTTGATGCCCAGACTTTTATCATGCAGTCTGATTTCAGTTCCAGAACATTTCAGGCTAAATTGCTGTCAGGGTAATCTTTGGATTTAGAAGCCCCAGCAACTAGGAAAGTATAGTTTTCACCCCCAGACTCCCAGTATGTGTGTATTTTCTTATGTAGTTTGTGTAACATTGTGTGTCTGCCTTTTTCTGTGAATAAATTTACAATTTATTTCAATTACCTGTTTTGCTCAATGTATGATCCTGGTAAAAGGTGTAAATGCCTGGTCTCCTGTGACAGCAGGTACTGTATGAATTCAGCAAACTTAAAAAGCAATATCTATTTAATCTGATATAAACATTGAGTTTATTTATACTGAAGCATCAAGTTTGAACAAACCCCTTCACTGTCAATAGAGCCAGCCAGGGGAGTAGCTAACGCTGTTGGGGGCCCTCTCTCCCCCCCTGTCGGCGGCCATGCTGACCATCTCTCTCTTCTCACCCAGTTAGAGGCAGGCAGGGGGAGATGATAGTATGTGGCAGAGGGCCACAAGAAGGAAGTCGAGGAGCAGCTAGCAGAGGAGTTAGGAGTTACACAGAGGATGAGCAGAACAGCCAGGGAGGAGCACGCTCCACCAGTCTGACCAGGATGTCTTTATTATTTCCGGTGTCAATGCTGCTACAGCGTGCTCCTCCCCGGCTGTCCTGCTCTGCCACCTTGCAACTCCTAACTCCTCTGCCGGCTGCTCCTCTGCTTAACTCTGGTGGCCCATCACCGCCGCATACCATCATCTCAACCCCTGCCCCCCGTCTGCCTCAATCACCACCATGTCCCACAGGTAGGCATGGAGGGGAGGGAGAGGAGGGCAGAGAGCTGGGGGGGGGGAGAGAGCTGAGGGGGAGAGCTGAGGAGAGATGAGGAGGGATGATGAGGAGAGGTGAAGAGGAGATATGAGGAGGAATGAGAGAGCTGAGTAGAGATGATAAAAGAGATCTTCCAATTTAAATCAAGACAAATTTTTCTGCTGTATCTATGGAATACCTTTACATATAATGGGGCCCTGAAAAATGTTTTGCCCGGGGGCCTGCACATGTCTAGCTACACCACTGGAGCCAGCAAAGTATAGCAAACATACAGCATTTCCTCTTCAAATAATTACACTAATCTTCAATTTGTTTCTCTTGTTTTCAGTATCTGGGTGTATTAGGAGGCCCTATGTAAAATGTAACCTCTTCACTGCCAGAGTGACCAGCAACTAATCGCAAATATGTTCAGTATTGGTTTTGAATATACAGATGTAGCAGGCTTCACTGTTCCTTTCTGCTGTGATATTTTGGGATAGGTCGTCTGCCAGCATTGCCATTGAATGCTATGAAAACTTTGTGATATTCTGCATTTTAACAGGTTTTAATTTTTTTGGGGGAAAAATGAATCCTCATACATCATTAGGTACAAGAGGGAAGGGTACCTTTATTTTGAATCTACTATAGAGTACAGTATAAAAGTAACATATCGAGTCTTGACTGATAACATCACATTGTGATATCTCTTTATTAGGGAAATGTGGAAGATGTTGTGCCAAATAATCTTCCTGATCCTTGTCAGTATCATTGGAAGGGATTCTGTCAACAGTTCCACATGTGACTTAGAGACTAATATGGAGCTTGTGAGCTACAGCAAACAGGGGGACCTCATCCTTGGAGGAATCATGCAGATGGCCATACTTAAGCTATATGAAGATTTTGACCTGACAAGAAAACCTGAAATCACTTGTGCTCTGTAAGTACACCCTTTCTGCTAAGTTTCACAATGGTTTTGGAAACTAGGTAATTGTATAATGTCCAATGCTACATCCAACGTGACAAAATACAAAGTAAAAAAAAAAAAAATTTAAACGATTGTTTATTTTAGATTGACATACCTGTATACATTGAAAGAAAATATCATATCAAAAAAAAGACATATGTTTACATCATATACTGTACATGGAAAGCCATACAATATTGTAACTCCAAATCTTTAGGATATCTGTCAGATACGTGAGAACTGGCTGCTTACAAATTTTCTTTCGTATTTTCACTTTTAAACATCCTAACATTTAAACAAACAAAATTTTAAACAAAAGAAAACTGATGGTCTCTAAGGGGATCTACGGATTAGGGTGGGGCACAGGGATATATCTTATCCTAAGCATACAGATATAAATAAAAAAACACTAGTACCAGCATTGAACCAACTCGTGAGACAATTTTATTTATTTAGTTATAAAATGTTTAACAAGGAAGTAAAACATTGAGAGTTACCTCTTGTTTTCAAGTGTGTACTAGGCACAGTTATGATGACAAATAATACATGGTTACAAATACAGTTACATAAGTGAACAGGGTATACATTATATACAAGACATAGCATTCACAGTTACAGATAATATATATTATAGGCGTAATGTATGTAATAGTTACAGATTAAAATGGGAGACAGCTTTAGTTTTGAAAGAACGTAAACTGGTGGCAGCTGTGAGAGTCTCCAGTAGATTGTTCCAGTTTTGGGGTGCACGATAAGAGAAGGAGGAGCGGCTGGATACTTTTCTGAAACTTGGGACTATGAACATTTTTTGGGGGTCAGATCTCAGATTATATGTGCTGCATGTGTAGGGGTGAGGATCTTGTTCAGATTTTGACCTGACAAGAAAACCTGAAATCACTTGTGCTCTGTAAGTACACCCTTTCTGCTAAGTTTCACAATGGTTTTGGAAACTAGGTAATTGTATAATGTCCAATGCTACATCCAACGTGACAAAATACAAAGTAAAAAAAAAAAAAATTTAAACGATTGTTTATTTTAGATTGACATACCTGTATACATTGAAAGAAAATATCATATCAAAAAAAAGACATATGTTTACATCATATACTGTACATGGAAAGCCATACAATATTGTAACTCCAAATCTTTAGGATATCTGTCAGATACGTGAGAACTGGCTGCTTACAAATTTTCTTTCGTATTTTCACTTTTAAACATCCTAACATTTAAACAAACAAAATTTTAAACAAAAGAAAACTGATGGTCTCTAAGGGGATCTACGGATTAGGGTGGGGCACAGGGATATATCTTATCCTAAGCATACAGATATAAATAAAAAAACACTAGTACCAGCATTGAACCAACTCGTGAGACAATTTTATTTATTTAGTTATAAAATGTTTAACAAGGAAGTAAAACATTGAGAGTTACCTCTTGTTTTCAAGTGTGTACTAGGCACAGTTATGATGACAAATAATACATGGTTACAAATACAGTTACATAAGTGAACAGGGTATACATTATATACAAGACATAGCATTCACAGTTACAGATAATATATATTATAGGCGTAATGTATGTAATAGTTACAGATTAAAATGGGAGACAGCTTTAGTTTTGAAAGAACGTAAACTGGTGGCAGCTGTGAGAGTCTCCAGTAGATTGTTCCAGTTTTGGGGTGCACGATAAGAGAAGGAGGAGCGGCTGGATACTTTTCTGAAACTTGGGACTATGAACATTTTTTGGGGGTCAGATCTCAGATTATATGTGCTGCATGTGTAGGGGTGAGGATCTTGTTCAGATAGACGGGAAGCTTACTGTGGCGAAATTGTGGGTAATCAGTGCATTAATAAAGGCAGTATGCTTGGCTGGTTACCCCTATTTCATATTGGGAATGAAGGGGTTCATTTTATGTGCACTGGGCATGTATTATTTTTCCCTCTGTCCCTTGTTGTCCCCATTTTGCAGGATTGTATAGGCCTGCGGTAATGTATTGCATTGTATACCTGCATTACTGGGTTTGGACACAAGATGCCGCTGCTAGAGTCAAACCGCAAGTTAATTGGAGAAGCGTGGCGCGGTCTCTTTGTTCCATTGAGGAACATAGGTATCCATTACTGAGGCTTGACCTCGCAACCAATTGACGTGAGAAGCCCATAGCCCAGCGTTGCCAGCTCAAGGAGAAGCCCTAACTCGGGAACGGAATGGACTAGCACCCTGAAATATGGTGTGTAGCCCCAGAGTAACACCCCAAGTACACACATATCAAAAATATAACTTTAGGACAAGTAGAACATATATTTTTAATAAAGTACCTTTCTGGCTCCAGTTTTAAATGTACAGGCAGGATTAAGTTTTTTGTACTTGCCTTTGTAATGCATCCAGTGACCAAATGTTTCAACACCCATGAGCTGGGAGCACTTTCGTATCCAGACTTCAGAGACCCCATGTTGAGGCAGTGTCTATGAGTTTAGGGGAGTGTTGCAAATTAAAGCCCCCAGAGCAGGATGTGTGAATTAGTCGGGATGCTCACTGAATGGGAGATCCTGTTAGTCATCGGGGCTTGTTCACACCTTTGGTCCAACTCCTAGCCTGGGAGACGTTAGGTAAAAACGGGAGTACCCATATGGTAAGCAGCCCAGGTGTCAGAGTTGCACAGGCGCTGTATCAACCGGAAATCCCGGTTGTGCCCACACTGCAAACTGTGGGCAAGATAGAGATTGGTGGGATGGAGAAACTTAGGCACTAGGATGACCGGGCAAGCCCAAGGTCTCTGGGATGGTACAATTAACCCTAGGACTAGCATCTCCTCTACCTCCCTCTCTATACTGCCATTCACTTCTGCTGATACTTGATATGCATGCTTATGCAGGTGTGCACTGGGTGATTTGTGATATGTGTTCTGCCCGGCTTGTCCATGAACAGAACCCTATGCTTATCAAGCATAGCACTCACCTTGTACCCTCTGCCGCTCACTGAGCTCAGACCCTATCTCAACCTGCTATACTGTGCGCCCTTTCCTAGTCTCCCTTAGGAGGTCAGGCAGAGCATTGCTTGCCAGGTCCCCCATCGGTGGGCTACATATAGTCAGCACTGATACCACACTCGGTGAAAAAAACTCTTTCAGCATATTAATGTGATAAGTTCTAGTTCTTCCTTTCTCGCCATCTAACTGCACAATATAGTTGTACTCATTCATCTTTCTGAGAACTGTGTATGGTTCAGAGCAGGCAGACATTAATTTGTTCTGCCGAGTGGGTTTAAGAACAAGTAGTTGCTGTCCTGTGATGAATGATCTGCTATGGTTATTTTGGTCATACTAAGCTTTCTGCTTGGTCTGAGCCTCCTTGAGGTTAGCCTGTACCAACCCCATAAGCATTTCTAGCCGGTCTCTGAGATCTGCTACATACTGAAGCACAGAAGCATCAGTATTTGTAGTCTCCCCTTCACATCCCTCACGGAATAGGTTCAGAGGTCCCAGTACCTGCGACTATATAGCAGCTCAAAGGGAGAGAACCCTGTAGATTCTTGCGGTACTTCTCGGTATGCAAATAGCAATTGCTGTAAGTGAATCTCCCAGCCCATCCCATCTACTTCTATAAACGCTAAAAGCATCTGCTTCAGGGTAAGATTGAACCTCTCATATAGCCCGTTGGTCAGGGGGTGGTAATGGGTCATGCGCTGGTGCTTCACCTCGCAAGCATCCCAGAGACACTGTAACAATTCACTCTTGAATCGTGACCGTTGATTGGTTAGAATCTCAGAAGGGAAACCTACTCTAGTGAAAATCACAAACAATGCTTTTGCTACTGCCCTAGCATCGATGGTGGAAAGAGGTACAGCCTCATGGTAACGGGTGGCAAAATCCACCACCGTGAGTATGTAACGCTTGCTTGACCAAATGGGGATCATGTCCATAGCTACCCTCTGGAAAGGTTCCCCAATTACCGTAACGGGTTAAGGAGTGCCCTCACCTGATCATCTACCTTACCCACTCGCTGGCAGGAATCACAGAAGCGGCAGAAATCTGCCACTGCCCCAAATGCAAAATAGTGGAAAGAAACTAGGGCGCTCAAACAAAGCTCCCTCTGGAGAGAAACGTATACTCTAATGTGTCTGATATGATGTACAGATGGATGGAGTAGGGCAAAGAGTAATATAGATAATACTGGCCCATCGTAGATACTGCTGCTCGAGCCGAGGAGGTTTGTCCCAGCGATCCTCAGTGGATAGTGAGAAGGAGAGTAGGGGAGCGCAAAAAAGGAAAGGTAAAAATACTATAAGTATTCCTGGTATCGACAGCTGGTGTAATAATATCAGCATGCAATCCAAAAGGCCGGGGATGGGTGAGGAATGACACACAAACCCAATAAAGTGCAAGTCACAATACGATCCACCCGTAAAATAGGGGAATAGCCAGGGGTGATGTGAAAAATATATAAGAAATAGGGACTCACACGACCATGTGTGAGTCTGTACCACACAGGGTGTCTTGGGCACTGATAGTCTATCGTCGCATCCCTCTGCATGTACAGTGGTATTATAGTGCTGGGAGATAAGTCCTCGTGATGCACCAGATGTCAAATAGGGTAGAGAATGCCCAGATGGTATGGTTAAAGTACAAAGTTTAATTAAATCGCAATACATAAGTAACAAGGCACTCACATGTGAAAAAGCATCAAAGCTCCTGACTTGTCCGGGCTGCGTCTCACTAGAAGCTACTCTTTATACCTCGTACGGTCCACAGAGCTGATGGGTAGTGATGCCGAAGCGCTACGGTGGTCAGCAGGAGCCAGGACAGTGAACGTTGCCCGAACTACGCCTTTCGTATCTCGCAATACTAATCAGGTTCGGCAACGTTCACAAATGGCAGGGCGTCTCTTAAGTAGCCCACAGTCAATTGAAATAATTGAACACCTGGACTACTTACACTATAAAGCCCTAATCTATATTCAGGGCATTAGCGACAGTTGCGTCACACACAGTAGATGTGCAGTGAAAATACCCACACGAGTATTATATAAATTTATAAAATCAAACATAAACATACTGTAACTTCATACTGGGACTGATTGCAAATCCAGTACCCATAGTAGAAATACATGGCAGTGAATTACAACGTTCACTAATGACAGGACGTCTCTTGAATATCCCACAGTCAATTGAAATAATTAAAACACCTCAACTACTTAACAGTGGAGCCCTAATCTATATTCAGGGCATTGGCGACAGCTACGTCACCCACAGTAGATATTACAGAGTGATGTAAAGTGCAAACACCCACACCAGTAAAATAAAAATAAAATCACTCCTGGACATAGCTATATACTGGGACTGATTACAAATCAAGTACCCATAGTCAGGGCCACCAACAGAAATCATGGGGCCGAGGACAAATGAAAGGTGCAGGATAGCGCACCCTCCCCCCCCGAACCTATAGCACACCTACCACGAAAAAATATTTTTTAGAGCCCAACTTTTACATACTGTTTTCTTATTGTGATACAGAAAAAAACATTACAATGCAACCTGTTTATTTTTATATTTTCAACAAAAGATAGGTGACTGGGTGTGAGGGTTCGGGGATCGCGGCGCTCACAGCGCGACCCCTCCTCACCTCCTTTACCTCCTGATGCTGCCATGGTGCGTCCCTCTCGCCGGCGCCGGTAATCTCCCGCTGCCTTGGGGTTTCCCCGCCGTCTCCGGCGGTCCGCCTCTGCTCCAAGGCTGCCTCTCTCTCATGCGGCGGACATTTGTCCCGGGCGCGCGTGGACAGCTAGCGCCGGGTAAAGATAATTTATTCACTGCACTGGCAGTGAAACCACACCTCCAACTGACTTACAGGCTATTTCCCCAGACCAAACTAACTCACCTACCTGCCAATCAAGGGGACCTATCCAAGACAGCTTCACGCACTCCTCCAGGTCTGTCCCCGCTTCTGATTGGTCAGCCGCAATTTATATTGCCTGTCCTGCCACTCACTCATTGCTCGACGTAGTCTCCACTCATTCACTCAGGTCACGACTCGGCTTGACGGACGGCAATCTCTGGCTATAGACCCCTGCCTGGACAACGTCCTTCCGGAATTCTCCAATCCCTGACCTTGGCTAACGGCAACGACTATGTCTCTCCTTTACCGGAACCGGCAAGTATTGCAAAAGCTATCACCACCTGGCCTGGCAACGCCTAAAACACCACACTACGGACGCGCTCCTTTTGCTGCAGGTGCGTGCACGTATACATCCCCACCTCAGTAATAGGGACGGGTCTGGTCTGCGGGAACCACCATCATAACATTATGTCGGGCCCACAAGACACAGACCAGACTGATCTGGCCTCCATGATAACGACCATCTATCAACAAATCCAGGCCTTAACGGATCAAGTGGCTCTCCTCACCCAACAGGTACAGGACCTTACTCTTCAGGCACCGGCGCAGGCAGAACCTGGTATCCATATCGTCCCCAGATCCGAAGATTCCAGCCTCGAAGCCATACACAGTCCCAGTATGTAGCTATGTCCAGGTGTGATTTTATTTTTATTTTACTGGTGTGGGTGTTTGCACTGTCGTGGTTTCCTCAACCAATGCAAGGTCCCGTTCGAGATGGCCCCGCAACAGTATTCCACTGGTCGTAAAAAGGTGGCTTATGTCTACAGCCTACTCACAGGTAAAGCACTGGCATGGGCCTCCCCAATTTGAGAACTGCGTCCTGAGATCACCCGAGATTACAAAGCCTTTAGACGAGACTTTCAACAGGTCTTCGATACCCCCGAACATCAAGAAATTGCTTCAACTCTCTGCTTCAGCTTTCACAGGGACATCGGCCTGTGGCCCAATACGCCTTGGAATTCAGGAACATAGCAGCTGACACGATAGGATCAGGAGGCTTTAGTCTCTGTCTTCTGGCAAAGCTTATCGAATTTTGTGAAGGACGAACTTGCATCATAACCCAGGCCAGGATTTCTGGAGGACTTAATCTCTCAAGCCATTCGTATGGATCAGCGTCTTCAGGTACGCTGCGCTCAGTGCCAGCTACCCCGGTCTACGCCCTTCTGTGCCCCTTTTTTCAGGTTCTCTACTACCACAGGACCCGCCATCTTCCCGCTGCCCGCTCTGGATGCCGATGCAACCCGGAGTCCAGCGTCCTAGGCTACCCTCACAACAATGGCGCCCAACCGGAGGCTTGTGTTACCATTGCGGGTCTTCCAAGCAACTGACCCATGAATGTCCACCATGTCCGGGAAACAACCACGCCCAGTGAGTGTGAAGGGGCTCTCCCTAGGTGCTAGATCTCTTTGTCCCCTTTTCAGGAAGGAACTTCCAAAAAGATTGACCATTCTCTATTTGGTCCTACCTTCCGCACCTCCACAGCAGCATTTATCGATTCCGGCGCAGGAGGGAACTTTGTGGACCAGATTCTCTCTGAACAGAACTAGATTCTACTCTTTAAGAAGAAGTGTCCCATTGCCTTGGTCTGGATAGACAATCGTCCGCTCACCCCAGCATATATCTCATTGGAGACTGGCCCCATCACCCTTTCTTCTCATTCCCACAAGGAAACCCTGGACTTTTACGTGATCCATGCTCCTGGTACACCGGTCACACTTGGACTGGAAGACCTGGCATGGAACCGCCTCAACAAGCCGGGAGCTTTGAAACAGAAAATCCTTTCTGTTTTTGGCGCTGCAATCTGTGCAATAATAGGACCGTGTGCATTCGTGGCCCTGAATACATTAAGGCTAACTACATCTGTATCTTCATAAGGACATAACAATTAGAGGTTGTTCAATTACTATTTTTTTACTATAATTGTGCATGATGTGAAAACTACCAGGAAAGAAGAAAAGATCTCAAAATGTACAGTTAGAGAAGAGAAGGGAGTGGGGGATGTGATAGAAATTTTGAAATACTGTACCTCAAGGGTTTAAACAAAGTACAGAAGAAAAACACATTACAGAGATAAAGAATTGCTAAAACAAGTGATCACACATTCAAACTTGAGGTTGGGAGGCTCAGAGTAAAATGTGAGTACTTCTTTACAGAAATAGTGGTGGATTCAATGGAATAGTCTCCCAACAGAGCTGGTACAGGCTAATAAAGGAAGGAGCTCAACATAATACATATTACATTGTATAGCTTGCCATCCTATGTATCCTATCTTCTTACAGATATTCTATTCGTTATTTCCGACACTTCATGGCCTTTGTTTTCGCTGTTGAAGAGATAAATAAACAGTCAAAGCTCCTACCAAACATTACCCTTGGATTCCAGATTTACGACTCTTGTCTGATGGAAAATAAAGCCATAGAGAGTGCACTAAGCATATTAACAGGAGCGGTGAAAGCTGTTCCCAACTATAGCTGCGATTTGAATAGTAAAGTGGTGGCCTTTATAGGACACATGATGTCTTCATCCACCTACTCACTAGCAGGTCTTACTGGGATCTACAGATATCCACAGGTAAGCAGGAGGTACAACTGGTGTATTCTGGTGTCAGGGTTTGTAGGCTGCAGTATTTCTTCTTTATGACTTTTTTTTCAAATAGAATAGACTGAAATGGTTCCTAAATTCCTGAATACTCAATTATAATAGGAATTATAGGACATCTCTGTAAGAGCTTTGCTTGCATATTTGAAATGTAAGTAAAGTAAAACGTAGCTAAAAAGAGAAGAAAACTGTCAAATACCCTCAATACTTTGAACATTTATTGTCAGGTCAACCTGTGGAAGAACAAAAAAGGGTGATCAGTGCGCAGCTAAAACATGGTAATACAAACAGTGCTATTAAATGCAGTGTAGCGTGAAAATAAACAATAGTTGAACCTTGTGAGGGAAGTCACTATAGTAGCATCTGCAGCCTTTCTTGAGGGGTGGCTCGACACCCCTAGAGCTGGAGAAAATACATAAAGACAGGTTGCACAATGCACATAGTGAAGCACAGTAAAAAAGATACATTTTACTAAAAGATTATAAGTTCTGCGTACATCAATGTTTATAAAAACAAGCACTGGATTCGTGGGGTTACCACACAGAGGGAGGGTTGGAATCACAGCTCTTCAACACATAGGATGGAAGACACAGGATAGGAATCTCCGTGGAACCTTGAATTACTTTTCCCTCATCTCAGGGTAACCAGATGGTGGGGACAGATGAATAAGTCCCGCAAAAAGTCCCATAGCGAGGCACAAATGCCTCCTTGAGTCCCACAGCTGCAGAGCACCGACAGCACGCCTCTCAGTCCCGTGGAGTACCTGCTGATGACATCACAGGATTCTCCTCTATTGCAATGCGGAGAGGAGTGTCCACAGCGGTGTACAGCACACAGGGCGGCGTATGGCACACAAAACAGCAAGCTGTGATACAGGGGACAGGGAGGAATACACCAAGAATATACTTGGCTAGAGTTGGGTCAGACAAATGAGCATAAAGACCTTTCAACGCATTTCATAACTGGAATTTACTGCTTTCCAGTTACGAAACGCGTTGGAAGGTCTTTATGCTCATTTGTCTGACCCAACTCTAGCCAATAAGTGCAGCAAAATCAGACAATAGGAAAGGGGATCCCTGTCCCGAAGAGCTTACAATCTAAGTGATTGGAGACTTACAGAGAAAGCAGGTGAGGGAATAAGTGCGTTGGCTAGCAGTGCTTTGCCTCAGTGACTGTGGGTGTTGAACACTAGCCATGAGTGTAGGTTATTGGGATGTGTGATTTGTGAGGTAAGTTTTAAGGTTTGTCAGTATTATATCAATCAGATAAGTTAACACCGTTAGCAAGGAAAGAGTTGGTAGGGAGGCGAGGATGAAAGCAGGTATGTATATGGCTGGGTCCAGTATTTGGAGAGATATCCCCTGCAGAAAGAAGGAGTAGATAGAGGTTGTGAATAGAGGATTTGTGGATGTGTCTACTATTAAGGAGTAAAGAAGTTGTTGGGAGGGAGAGGTGTATAGATAATTGTGCAGTGCATGGGCACAGGCATAGACAGAGGGGAGGATAGAGGAAGAAATAGGGATAGGCGGGGAGAGGGGAAGTTGGAGAGAACAGAAGTGTTTACAAAGATGTGAAGAAACAGTATACAGAAAAAGCAGTAGGGAGAGCCTACTCAAACCTTGGAGACCTGGTATTTTTAACAGACTATAATGATAATAATTGTAAATATAATATTTGCATTCTTTCTTTCTTGTTCCTGAATTTTCATGCTTTGGAGACAGAAGTATAAAACATTATCTGTATCTTGTCTTTATATATAAAGACATTCTTATTCAATGTGGTAATAATCTGATTTATTGGCTATCATGGTGTTGCATGTTTTCATTATATTATTTTCCTGTTCTCTGCAGATCAGTTATGGAGCTATGGATCCCATTTTTAATGACAGAATACAATTTCCATCATTTTACCGCACTGTGCCCAATGAGCGAATACAGTATAAGGCCATCATTCAGTTATTACAGCATTTTGGCTGGAACTGGGTTGGGATTATCACTTCAGATGATGAAAGTAACTACAGAGTCGGCAGGGAACTACGAGATGAAATAATTAACAGCGGAAGCTGTGTTGAATTCCTCTTAACTGTTCTCGCTGAAGACTGGTACTACAAAAATATGGATGTTGTCCTAAAATCCAGCTGTAAGGTGGTCATTGTATATACCAACCCAGCACGTTTAATATCCATCTTTAAATATTCTTCCGATGTATCTGGATTAGGGAAAGTTTTAATTCTACCTGCCACATTGCTGATAGTCTCAGAATTACATGAGGTCTATGGCAGTGAACAGTTGAGTGGCGCTCTGAGGTTTTCTGTGCAAGGAGGGGATATCCCAGGTCTGCGAGAATTCCTACAAAGTGCAGATCTCTATAAATATCCAGACAACATATTTCTCAAGTATATCTGGAGATACACATTTGATTGTTTGCCTCAAAATATGACATTATTACCCGTCCCTTCTAAGACAATAATTCCAGTCCCTGAATGTAAAGATAATATAAACCTCAGTGTGTTGGATCCCTCTATCTACGATGTGAATAATTTCCGAATCACCCACAGCGTATATACAGCGGTTTATGCTGTTGCACATGCATTGCATGACATGTATTTACACACTAATCACAAGCTCCCAAAAACTGATATCTCAAGTCAGACCTGGCAGCCATGGAAGGTAAATATTTTGGTGAACATGTATATCATGAATAGGGATGGAGTTTCCTATCTGAAAATGAGCAAATATCAGGAAAAAAAGTATGTACATGTGTTTTACTAAAGTGTAATATAGGAATTTACATCTTAAATATTACACATTTTTCTTGACTCCTTCAGGTTGGTGAGATTAATAGTTTGCATAACGTGACAGAAATTAAACAGAATCTGGCTACATCTGTACATAAGTACAGAGAAAGGTGAAAAAAGGCGCTTCCGTAAAGAGTGGTCACTAACAATAAAGTGATCTGTATTAAGTGCTCTAATACACAGTAATAACTTCAAGTGACAGAGCTAAAATTACCATATAATCATCATTGTGCAAAAAATAGTGCAGTGAAAAAACAAATATGGTTGTTACTCCCTGCTCAAACCTCTGGTGGGTCCTGTCTCCGCTGGTCCCAAAACACTGCATTTCTTCTTACAATCCAGGTACAATGTAATGCTGTTCCCCCTGGATTGTGAGAAGAAATGCATCTGTACATAGAAAGGGAGAGAATATTACACAGGAGGGTTAAAAGGAAAATATTTTCATACTAGAAAATCCTTGATTTAAGTGATTATTTTGCCTAATTATTTTGAATATAGTAATGTTAGCCAATCTGGCAATAACTCTTTATAATATGATATCAAATGAAATTGTCACTTTATTAATGGAATTTAGTGAGTAGGGGTGCTGCAATTCTATGTAATTAAATAAAATAAAAGCAGCGCGATAGCCTGTTAGAGATGTGCAGGGAGAGGGTCCGCTTCTGTCTGCTCTCACTGCACAGCTCTTCTAGACTGGTGTAGCCCGTAGGATTGCCACAGTGAGGGTCCCATTCAGAAGCAGGGACCCTGCTGTGTTAATCCTGATGGGAAATTAGTCTGGCCACGGGAAAGCCGCGAGCAGGCAGTGGTCAGGCAGCTTTCAACTGCGGTTTACTGGCTGAATACTCAACAATACCTCTTACTGCCTCTGTAGTAAGTTACCAAAACCAATAATACTGAATATACCAAAATAAAAATGTTTCACAAATGGCCCTAAAGTCTAGAAGTGTTTTTTATTTTTATTTTAAATATAAAGATATTGATTTATCTAAAACATGAAAACATTTTTACCAAACTAATTTTCTTCAAATTGTATTACAATGAGTCCTCGCTTATCCGACACAAAGCATCCCCGCAAACCCCTGTCAGATAGCAGATTGTCGGAAAGCAGGACCAATGTTAACAGGTGGTGATTTCTGTCGAGTACGCGAAACTTGCGACGGATGATGCATTTATTTATTGCATTAGCCGCCGTTGGAAATCTCGTCCGATGTAAAGCAAAACGTTGTGAACCAAGGACTACCTGTATATAGTTACTGTACTTCTAATAATTAGGGCATGCTTAATGTCTATTGAGAATATCAATAGAAAAAGAGGAATCCTCATGGGATGAAGGCGCTGCACAGTAAGAACCATGAGAAAACCTTCCCTGTCGCTGCTCCCAAACTCCAACCGCGGAGAATCAGACCTCCTGAACCAGCAGGTGAGCTACAGTACCCAGGGAAACACCCATGTAGTTGCCAGATCTTCCATGGCAGGGGGAACAGGTGCTACATATATGTAACGGTCATATCACCCCACCCAATCGCATATACCGCGTGCGTGGAGAGAACATGCAATGTTACTAAGGGGTGCGTGGTGCAATACCTGTTGGCTCACAGGAGGATGAGCCTCCGCTATAGGGAACCTGGGGCAATATATATTACAATACTAATGATGCAGCGCCTCCACCTGCGATGGCTCCCACCAGAGGGGGAGTAGTTCCTCGCAGGACAATACACAATGACCACAGTAACTATTGACTTTACTACTTGCGGCAACATATCTCATCACATCTCAACACATGCGCCACGGCGGACGCTAACCACTCTAGGCGTCACGGCGGACGCTACCACCTCTAGGCGTCACGGCGGACGCTACCACCTCTAGGCGTCACGGCAGACGCTACCACCTCTAGGCGTCACGGCGGACGCTAACCTCCCGCAGAGTGACCCCACCCTGTGTCCAGTAACCCCCACCCAAATGTCTTGCACGCCCAAAGTCATATACCAATGTCTGCATATGTGTGTGTGACTGCGCAGCTACTATGTCTGGTGAATAGGCCTTGTTGGTGCACGTGAAGGGTAGGTTACCTGCCCGCAGCTCCAGCCACGGGTACCGCGATATCACGGAAGATCCGCCCGATCCGACGTTGTCCTCCGCACCGCGTTGGGTGACCTCCAGCGCGGATATTATCACCTTAGTCCCAGGGTCTTTAGTGGTGTTCTGAGCCCAGAACCCACTTCACAGGGCCGCACGACTTAGGCACTGTGTCCCTGACTAAGCTACCAATAATTGGGCAGTGTCCCTATCTAGGGCCTGTCCCTAACTCCACAATCTATTAGGTGGCTCAGGACCTAACTGGGGCCTTGGGGCTGCTGGCCTAATGCAGAGGGTCACTGACCCCTGCATCTACCTCTTACCCCTAGCTGGTCCGGATCCTGACTGCCTGCGTGGCTGCAAAACCCCGCGAAATGTAGCAATAGCTTCCCAGGCAAATCCTTCAGCCCTATTGGCTCCCTGGCGTCAGGTGTCTCTGCCCCTATGCACCCTGGGGGCTGGCATGCTTATCTCGCGCATGCGCGAGCTATCTGCTCCTCCCGCGCTGGGTTCGGGCACTGCGCATGCGCAATAGCCCTACCATGGCGGCGCCCTGCTTCCCGAGCCGCCGGGCCGGTAGCAACGCGATCGCGGCCTTAGCGACGGCCCGATCGCGTCCCCGGCAACCGGCCTGCTCGCCGCTCGCGTCCCTAGCTACCAGGGATCTCGATGCCGCTCGCGTCCCTAGCAACCCAGCAACGCGCGGCTCGCGGGACAGCAGGAAGGGGGGGTGAGTGCACCAGGAGGGACCTGGCTACATCCTCCCCCTGGTAAAATCCCCAACGTCCTCGCTTGGGACACCCTGTAATACAACTATACACAAAAAATTATATAATGAAAAGGGCGTAACATACTTATATAATGAAAATTTCAACAACCAACCGTGATTTACTATATCAGCTCTACATCAGATTGTACATTTCACTGAACATCACAATAACTGACTGTACTCTGCTGCGAGCCCACTGCTGAGCCTCATAATGGGGTGCCCTAACTTGATCATAGGTTACCCGATTTGGAGGGTACCTGACTCTTTGGCCCCTACGGAGTTGTTCCTCTGCAACTCCCTCAGGGGAGTAGTACACACAGTCCTGAGGCTCAGCCTCTTCCCTTGAGGGGAGAATTGTCTCTGTACAGTCTCTGTTAGACACAAAGCTCGGGCTCTGTGGGTCCAAAGGCTGGCCTGTTGGTGCCACCTTAGTAGGCGTTGGCCTACGGGGCCCTTTACCCGTAGCTCCTCCGGGAGATGCCCCTTCTGTGGAATAGTCCCTTTGAGAGGGACCCTCCATTGGGTCTTCAGGAGTCTCAGAGTGGGTCTCGTTATTTACAGTCTCTTGACCCACCTCTGATAGATCGGACTCACCGTTGAGCGGCGTGGCCAGTATCTCTGTCTCTTCATCTTCCACTTGTGGGATGGGAAGAAGATGATTACGGTGCCATACCTTTACCCGGCCATCAGTGTCTTTGATGCGATAGACCGGGAGGCCAGGCATCTGGGATTCAATTTCATACACTCCGTCTCTCCATCGGTCGGCCAATTTGTGTTTTCCCGGGACTCCGAGGTTGCGAAGCAACACAGCATCCCCAGGATGAAGTTCCCGATATTTGACCTTATGATCATATCGTCGTTTGTTTCCTGCGTTCAGCTTAGCTGTGGACTTTTCTGCTTGTTGATAGGCCTGCTGTAAACTGTCTTTCAGTCTTTGTACGTATTTGAAATGAGTGGCATTATGTATCCCATCTGTCGAGACTCTGAGACGCACATCCACTGGCAGTCTGGCCTCACGCCCAAACATAAGGAAGTAAGGGGAGAATCCCGTTGACTCGTGTCTGGTGCAATTATACGCATGCGCTAGGCCCTCCACATGTCGACTCCATTCAGATTTTTGTGCACTCTGTAGAGTTCCGAGCATGTCCAGTAAGGTTCGATTGAATCGTTCTGGCAGCGCATCACCTTCGGGATGATACGGGGTCGTTCTTGATTTTGCAATGTTCAGCATTTTGAGCAGTTCTCTGATCAATGTGCTCTCAAAGTCCCGCCCTTGGTCGGAATGAAGGCGGTTGGGAAGACCATAGTGAACGAAGAACTTTTCCCATAGCACTTTCGCGACCGTGATAGCCTTCTGGTCTTTTGTGGGGAAGGCCTGGGCATATCGGGTGTAATGGTCCGTGATGACCAGCACGTTACCGATGCCTCAGCTATCAGGTTCGATACATAAAAAGTCCATACACACCAAGTCCATTGGACCAGAACTCTTAAGATGGGCCATGGGAGCTGCTCTGGTAGGCAACGTCTTGCGTTGAACGCATCGGGAACAACGGCGGCAGTGTTGTTCCACCGCTTCCCGCATCTTGGGCCAGAAGAACCGGTCTCGGACTAGCCCAAAAGTCTTCTCTACACCGAGATGCCCGTGTTCATCGTGTAGAGACTTCAACACCAGGTATTGTAAGTTCTTAGGTAGGACTAGTTGTCTCCTATCCGGGTGGTTATGGTATTGCACCACCCGATAGAGCAAGCAATTGTCTATTTCAAATTTGTCCCATTCTCGCATGAGCAAGGCCACCAAGTCATTGGGCGCACGTTTCAGAAGGGCTGGGTTCTTTTTTTCAACGGCATGCCGGATGATACTAGCGACCGGATCTCGAATTTGGTAGTCCACCAGATCTTTCCACCGGAACACTTTGTCGTGCGTGAGGTGCATCCCCTTTGGGTCGCAGTAGGCAGCGGGGACAGCCTGCGACTGGCATCCCAAAGAGTCGGCCACTCGTAACTCAGAGAAGGCCATTTGGTCATTAACTATGGCTGCAGTTTTACACATAGCCCGCACTCCGGGTCCGGGAAGTTCTTCCCATTCTTCATCATCGGGGGTGGCAAGTAGTCCTGGCCTTCGTGAGAGGGCGTCCGCCCCAATATTCAATGGCCCCGGCTTATACTTCAAGGAGAAACGGTAGTTACTGAGGGCGGCCTGCCATCTGTGGCCGGCTGCATCTAATTTGGCCGACGTATTGATGTACGTGAGGGGATTGTTGTCCGTCCTTACCTCAAAGGTGACACCGTACAAGTAATCGTGGAGCTTCTCGGTGATCGCCCACTTGAGAGCCAGAAACTCCAACTTGTGGACGGGGTATCTCTGCTCACTGGGTGTCAAACTGCGGCTGATGTAAGCTACCGGCCGTAGGCCCTCCGGGTGCTTCTGGTGCAGGACGGCGCTTAGTCCATTTAGACTGGCATCCACATGCAGGACGTACGGCTGTTCGGGATCCGCATAAGCAAGTACAGGCGCTTCGGTCAGACACTTCTTCAGCTTCAGGAAGGCCCGCTCACACTCAGAGGTCCATTTGTCACCGAACGGTTGGCGGGCTGATACAGCATTCTTCCCGGTCTCGGAAGGGTATATCTTCAACAGATTGTTCAAAGGTTTAGCCTTGCTCGAGTACCCTTCCACGAAGCGGCGGTAGTACCCGCAGAACCCTAGGAAGGATCGCATTCTGTGACGTTCTCTGGGCGAGGCCATTTCACCACAGCCTCTACCTTGGCAGGGTCGGTGGCGACCCCTTGTGCGGACACGATGTGCCCCACGTAGGTCACCGAGGTATGGCAAAATCGGCATTTGTCTAGGGATAATTTCAACCCTTCGTTCCCCAGGCGGTCGATCACTTTAAACAATCGCTCTTCGTGCTCTTCCAGAGTCCTTCCGAAGATGATGATATCGTCCAGGTACACCAGACACTCCCGGGGAATCATGTCCCCGATAGTCTTTTCCATCAACCTTTGGAACGTAGCAGGCGCCCCACATATACCTTGGGGCATACGGGTGAATTGATAGAATCCCAGGGGGCAGATGAAAGCTATCTTCTCCTGGTCTTCCGCCGTCATGGGCACCTGATAGTACCCGGATCGGAGGTCAAGCACGCTAAACCAGTGACTCCCATTCAGCGCATTCAGGATCTCTTCAATGCGCGGAAGGTTGTATTGGTCCGGGATCGTGCGATTGTTCAGGGTTCGATAGTCGATACACAGTCGTACGGACCCGTTCTTTTTCTGCACCACCATGATGGGCGACGCGTAAGGTCCTCGTGATTCCGTCACAATCCCAGCTGTTTCCATGTCTTGTATGGCGTTCCTCACATCGTCCACATCCCGAGGGGCAAGGCGGCGAGAACGTTCTCGGAACGGAGTGGCATTACTCATCCGAATGGTATGTTGGGCACTGCGGCTGCACCCCACATCCATCTCGCTCGTGGAGAACACATGTCGTCGTTGCAGCAGCTGGGTGGTCAACCGCTCTTTCCACTCTGTGGACAGCGTCGACTCGCCGAAATTGAAGTCCAGATCGACTATCCGCTCGTGCGCAGCCGCCGCCTTCACCTGAGGCGTGGCTCCCACCGGGCTGACCGGATATATGCATCCCAACTTCTGGTCGACATCAAACTCCATCGGAAAGGGGGAGAGATTCTGCATGTACACGTGGGTTCGGATAGGGATCTTAGCCGTCCATTCCCTCACTTCGGGTAGTACCCTATACCCTCGCTGAACCTCTTTTTCTTCAGGCTCACTCTCCAGCGAGAATAGTTGGTCGTTCTGGTCTCGGTCAGGATAACAACACCAGACGGCCATCTTTTGCACTCCCCCTGGTAATATGGTCGTCAGTCCTCGTTGACGATTGTAGAGGTCCCCATGACGCTCCAAGGCATATACCCGGTGGCACTCTTCTCGTAAGATGGGGTCTAGGAGCGAATCGGCCAGCGGCAACTCGTTGGTCTCTTTCAAGTAGGCTCGGATTATAGCTTGCACTATGTCCGCATTGGTTCCCAAGATGATGGGGTACTTGCAATGGTCTTGGGGCTCTGGGCATATGATGGCCGCCACCTGCATGAGGTGCTTCTTGCCGGTGTTCAGTTGGAGTATGTCCAGTTGGACCTTTACAATCCCATCGATGGAGTAGTCTTCATTACTTAACCCCCTAACCTTCATATGTTCGGCCGGCCTTAGTGGGCAGTGTTGAAGGTGCTGATCATAGAACCTGCGATATATTATGGTTACTTGTGACCCTGTGTCCAATAGGGCCGAGGCGTAGATCCCTTCTAGTACCACGGGCACGATGGCCGCAGGGCCCACTTGACTGCAAGCTTCACCGGATGGGGCGTCATCTTTGGGGCCAGGGTCAGAAGGCGCATCCGGGGTTCCAGAATGAGGGAGTCCGAGGTCAGCTTCTGCCATTGGTACACTGCAGACCATAGATCGGGCTGATTTTCCTCTATCGGGAGGGTGTTCCTCAGGGTGACCTTCCTTTTCTGGGCAGTTACGGATCACGTGGCCCTTCTTACCGCAGTTATAGCATACCACCGGGCGGCTTTCCGGGCGACTCGTGGACGGGGAAGGTGGTCGGTCGGGGGGTCTTGGTTTGTACCCCTTGGACAAGGCAGCAGACTCTTCCTTCTTTTCCGCGGAGCCCTTTCCTTTGGAGGCAGAGGAACTCTTAGGTGTAGCGGTGGAGTGTAGCATAACATGAGCCTCCTGTAATTTCACTTGCCGCAACAACTCGGTGAACTTGTAGGGGCCCCCGTCCATTATCTTGCTGCGGAGCATGTTGGCTATGGGGTGAGTGGGGCTTGATCCCCGCAGATACTGCTTATGGAGAGCTTCATCCATCCCCGAGGCGGAGACCAGCTTACGATTTAGTAGGACCCCGAGGACCAGCTGTAGGCGGTGGATAAAAGCCGACAGGTCCTCTCCTTCCTTCTGATAAAGATGAAAGTACTTCGTCCAGAGCGCCCCTTCGTCTTCTGCTAGTCCGTACGCCTCCAACAGGAACGCCACCATTTCCAACGCTGTCAACTCTGGGTGTTGGTCCCTGTGGATGGTCAACATAGTAGACGCAGGGGGCCTGAGGCATTCCATAATATGCTGCCGCTTTACAGTGTCAGTGCACGACCACTCCTCTACTACTTTTACTGCATTCTCCCTCCACAGGTCTATTCCTTCCTCCCCCTGGGGTATTGGTAGTACTCCAGAGAAGGCCTTAAGCTTCCTATAACTTTGAGACTGGGATGCCACAGTGAGGGCTTCTACGAATTGGGGTAGCGTCACCCCCATTATGGAACCTTCGTTCGTTGCTCTCTCTCCAATAGGCCGGGAGTTTACCTCGCGGGGTATGGTGTCGGGTGGAGAGGGAGGACAGTCTGCCCAACTACTGGCGTCCGGGAGGGCGCTTGGGGTGAAGGAGACTTTGAGTTGGGGACGGTCAACCCGGTTTGGGGTACTGGACACGGGGGTAAGTGGTGTCCAGGTACTGGTGGACGGTTCGTCGGGATCTTGAGGAGGGGCTCTGAGCGAGAACATTTCCCGTATTACTGGCAAGTCCAAGTATATAAGGGGGTATCCTTCTGGTGGGCACTCGGGGGCTATCAGAATATTCGGGGCCGCTTCAGGGCCTATGTCCCGGCATACGGTGAAGAGTAGCGCACTCAATTGGTAAGTAGAGTCGAACACCCTGCCACGGTACCATATTCTATCTGCGCCTAAGAGCCTGCTCAGGGAGTTCCGGATGTCAGTTTCAGGCACTAACGCCGGCACGTTCCCTACTGCAACCACGTGTCTAGGTGGTTCACGGACGGTGGTGGCCCACGCGTGGACCTCTTGACGTGAGGGAATTACCATGATGCTAATTTTTGGTGATTCGGTTTTGAATAGGGCACCCCAGGTCTAAGATCTCAGCAGCGCCTCCAAATGTAACGGTCATATCACCCCACCCAATCGCATATACCGCGTGCGTGGAGAGAACATGCAATGTTACTAAGGGGTGCGTGGTGAAATACCTGTTGGCTCACAGGAGGCTGAGCCTCCGCTATAGGGAACTTGGGGCAATATATATTACAATACTAATGATGCAGCGCCTCCACCTGCGATGGCTCCCACCAGAGGGGGAGTAGTTCCTCGCAGGACAATACACAATGACCACACGGACAGCTCTATATAACTATTGACTTTACTACTTGCGGCAACATATCTCATCACATCTCAACACATGCGCCACGGCGGACGCTAACCACTCTAGGCGTCACGGCGGACGCTACCACCTCTAGGCGTCACGGCGGACGCTACCACCTCTAGGCGTCACGGCAGACGCTACCACCTCTAGGCGTCACGGCGGACGCTAACCTCCCGCAGAGTGACCCCACCCTGTGTCCAGTAACCCCCACCCAAATGTCTTGCACGCCCAAAGTCATATACCAATGTCTGCATATGTGTGTGTGACTGCGCAGCCACTATGTCTGGTGAATAGGCCTTGTTGGTGCACGTGAAGGGTAGGTTACCTGCCCGCAGCTCCAGCCACGGGTACCGCGATATCACGGAAGATCCGCCCGATCCGACGTTGTCCTCCGCACCGCGTTGGGTGACCTCCAGCGCGGATAATATCACCTTAGTCCCAGGGTCTTTAGTGGTGTTCTGAGCCCAGAACCCACTTCACAGGGCCGCACGACTTAGGCACTGTGTCCCTGACTAAGCTACCAATAATTGGGCAGTGTCCCTATCTAGGGCCTGTCCCTAACTCCACAATCTATTAGGTGGCTCAGGACCTAACTGGGGCCTTGGGGCTGCTGGCCTAATGCAGAGGGTCACTGACCCCTGCATCTACCTCTTACCCCTAGCTGGTCCGGATCCTGACTGCCTGCGTGGCTGCAAAACCCCGCGAAATGTAGCAATAGCTTCCCAGGCAAATCCTTCAGCCCTATTGGCTCCCTGGCGTCAGGTGTCTCTGCCCCTATGCACCCTGGGGGCTGGCATGCTTATCTCGCGCATGCGCGAGCTATCTGCTCCTCCCGCGCTGGGTTCGGGCACTGCGCATGCGCAACAGCCCTACCATGGCGGCGCCCTGCTTCCCGAGCCGCCGGGCCGGTAGCAACGCGATCGCGGCCTTAGCGACGGCCCGATCGCGTCCCCGGCAACCGGCCTGCTCGCCGCTCGCGTCCCTAGCTACCAGGGATCTCGATGCCGCTCGCGTACCTAGCAACCCAGCAACGCGCGGCTCGCGGGACAGCAGGAAGGGGGGGTGAATGCTCCAGGGTGGACCTGGCTACATATACAAGAAAGGTTTTTAGATTATCCAACTGAACAATGATCAAATGTAATCACTGTGGAAAACACTATAAAGATGAGGACATAATCATCGTCCTGCAATATATTTGTTTTTTCTTTCTATTTAGGTAAACTATTACTTGAAAAAACTTCATTTCAAAACCCCAGGGGGTGAGGAAGTATTCTTTGATGATGAGGAAAACTCTTTTGCAAAGTTTGACATTCTAAACTATATTATACTGCCTAACAAGACTATGAGAGAAATTCAAGTTGGACATTTTTATTCGACTGGAAGTCAAGGTTCTCAAATCCTAATCAATGACAGTGCAATTCAATGGAATTCTTCATTTACTGAGGTAAGAAACAATTCTTTATTTATGAAGCTGAGTAGCTGTAACGATCGTGCTCGCCAGAAACCGGGACCGGGACCGGGCCACGGGGCTGAGTTGGGGATATGAAAACATTGACCTTAGGCCTCAAAGCCGGTTCAGAATTGCGCAGTCCATAGTCAAACATAGCCAGGTCAGGATTGGAGAAAGCAGGGTTAGCGTTATCCAGGCAGGGGTCAAGGCAGGCGGCACAGGAGCGGTGGTCGAGGAAACAAGCCGAGGTCATCAACCAGCAATATTGGGTGAAGCTACTTCACCATAAAAGGCAAGAACCTTGAGTGAAGCCACTTCAGCGGAGACGCTTCAGCGAAGGAGCTGCAGTGCGACAGGTAAAGGGCAGGAGTCACAGGAACCAGAAGCTTCAGTACAGGGACTTCAGCAAAGGAACAAACTCCACTTGGAGGAAGCAGGAACCAGAAGCCACAGTACTGGGAATCCAACGCTTCAGCACGGGAAGGCAGAAAAAGTTCAGAGAAGCCGCTTCCGTGTGGCAGGGTTTCTGGAAGGAGGGAACAGGAACAGCGAAGGATGAAGGCCACAGGAACCAGGGGTAGCCGCTTCAGCACGACAAAGGCGAAGTCTGCCAGGAAAAAGGAAAGTAGCGCCGGGGCTGCTATGCAAGAAGGCCTTGGGAAGCTGGGGAAAAGGAACAGGAGAAAAGGCACAAGGGGCCTAGCAGGCCAAACAGAATGTCTGTGACAAGCACAGATACTTGTAACTGGTATTGCAAAGTCTATGTCCAGCAACTTCCTGAAGGCGGGGTAGTAACTAAATAGCACAGAAGGCCAATCAGGCCAGAGCTGCACAGGAGGCAGCAAGAGGCAGGTGATTGCAGAAGCAGGGAAAAGTTTGTCTGGAACCAGCCAAGCTCCTGAAGGATTGGTTCCAGCCAAACCCAGGAGCGGATTCCTCACAGTAGCCCAAATGAAGGGAATATATATTCTTATTATGTAAGGAAGCATTTCATCAGAGAACATACTTAAATAGATGACAGAATACATGCTTATTGTAATTTAGAGCAGTGAGTCATGGTTAGCAGCCTTTAAGGCTTAAAGTAAACAAAGCTGCTAGTGACATTGCCCTTAAACAAAGAAACCAGGAGGGTAATATTCGGCACACTGCCTTCCCTTTACTTGATTTTGGTTGTGTGCATCAATAGAAAAAATGTATTAAATATATGAAAAAATGTTAGGACCCAAAAACATATAACATGTATGAAGTATACAAAAATAAAAAATAAAATATAAAGTAAAAATATATAGTGATATAATAAGTCCAGCAAAATAAAAGTCCCAGTGTTTAATGCACAGAGCAGGAAACAGGCAGCCTTCTTTAGTTGCACAACGACCTCCCTTTCAAACCTGCATAGACAAAGAAAAAAGAAAATAGCGCCCAAACCTAGTGCATTACTGTTAAAAAAAAAAAAATTAAATCCAAGGCTCACAAATTAAAACTCACAAAGTATTTGTAAAAGTGTGTTATGAGAATTATACTCATGCTCCGATTAATGGTTAGAACTCTGCTCCTCTCCTCCACTGCTCCGAACGATCATGCTGACTACCACAAGCCTCCGTCCAGCAGGAACTCACGCTGTCAGTCACGTCAAACTCTTCCTCCGGAAGCAGACCTCCGGTGTCTTCGGTTCCGGGCAGGGATTGAATTCAATGTAAAAGTGGGTATACTTGATATTATGGTGTCAGTAAATCACGGATGAACACCTAGACATCAGCATCACATGCGACCCTACGCGTTTCTTCAGATATACTGATTTCATCAGGGGATGAATTCTGGGTATATTGGTTGCTGCTATTTATATCCAGAAAACAACAAATTAAGAAATGCTAGCTAGAAACTCATGTGCATAGTATATCCACTAATGACTAATTTCAATCTCATAAACATAAATGCTCTAATCAATATGCCAAATAGTTAAGCATAATATATAATATAAATAATGTAAATATAAAAAAAATATATAAATTGCAACTCAAAAACTCAAAAAATAGTACAGTAATTAGGCAAGATGACAAGGGGAGGGGAATTGTTCTCCAAGACAGGGCTGATTATGTGACAGAGGCGACTCATTTGCTAGGATATAGTACATCCTATATGGTATTTGCTAATGACACAATGGATGATTATCAAAAATAATTTAAAAACCTTCTAATAGAGGCAAAATATATGCAAGTTATTACAAAATCAGCGAGTTTTAGTACTAGCTGGAGACAATCTAGTACAATCTAGAGTTATTATTTAAACGTCATCCTAGAACTCCGGTGTTCTATCATAAAGCAAAATTACTTAGGAGTATTAAACAACCGCTAGGGAGACCTATTGTTTCGGGAGTGGAGTCGATGACGTCCAGCATGTCTTAGTATATAATCTTGTATAGCTCCAAAAATAGCGATACAGAGACTCTGAGAAATGATCTGAGAGACCCAAAAATGAAAAGTATATGACATATATGAAGTCCAAAAGATGGTTCTTAATCCGCAGCAAATCAGGTTATAGGTTCTTGGGCAAATAAAATCGCCTATTGTGTACAATGAAGGACTGAACTAACAGGGAAAGATGGACCCAATAAGAGAGTAGCTAGAGAAACTAGAGCCAGCCTTGAACCGAACCCATAGTAACTCATTAGCATAAATATCTCGGTCCTAGCTTCTGCATCCCTTTATGTCCAAAGATATTGAGGTAAATACCTGTGTTCTTGAAATAAAGCCTTGTAGGATCCCGCGTGCTGAAGCTGTGGTGATACCGAAGCCTCAGACGTCTGGGAAAAACTTCAGGCTGCACACATGGAGGTGCCCGCCTCCTCTTAGCGTTCTCCCATGAGGCGTAGCGAATTGCCGAAACCTGCGCTGCGGAAGTGCGTCACTCCAATCATGGGCCAGTAGAAATTGAAAAAATTGGTGGAACAGCAGGAACCCAGAGAAAGCACCGATCAACTCACCAGAGGTAGCAAAAAATAAAAAAAGTTTATTGAATTACATTGTTAAAAACAAAAAACAAACTAACATAAAATCTCCTACATGTTTCAGGCTCTCCAGCCCTTTCTGAAGGAGTAACTGTCTTAGTATGTAGACTATTTTCTACAGTCCATTGTGGTCAAATTGAGATCTTATATTAGGTACATGCTGCACGTCATCAACTCCATCTCTGAGATTACATGGAAATCTACATCTGGGCAAAATGTGATGTGGCCTCGTGGTATACTTGTATAAACCACACCAAAGGATTATTGGCTGTGTCACATTTTCTGGAAAAAGACACTCAATTTAGAAATACACAAAGAGCGTTTATTTTGAAAGCTATCCATTTCATTTTGGAACATAATTATTTTTTATGTGAAGATATTTATTATTTACAGGTCTGTGGAACGGCCATTGGCACCAGATTTGCCCCCAGCTCTGTTAACCTATATATGGGATTGTGGGAGAATTCCCATATGTGGGGTAATGCTAGGCTTGTGGCGGTCTGGTGTTCTATGCCCGTTTCATAGACAACATTTTGGTTATTTGGGACGGAGAATTAGAGGAGCTGACTAGCATATTACAGTCATTCAAAAACAATGACATGGGTCTACGTTTTACATTTCAGATAGACAAATACAAAATGAATGTCACGGGAGACCAAGACTTATCCACACATTAATACCTGGGATTCTGGATTGAGCATAACAAGGAGGGTAAAATAAATTGTAATTTATTTCCTTTTAAGACAGTCCCAAAATTCTTCACAATTACACTGAAAATACAGTTACTGGGTTGGGGAAACGAAATAAAATGTCCACGAAACGAACAACTTGAAGACAAAGTCTCTGGACACCCCTGCACTCATGCAAGTTTGTTAGCAAATTGAGCCGTGCGAGATTCCTTGGATAGGGGCGCAACTTGCCAGCCCTTTATCTCCGCCATAAGGAAAAAGTTTGTAACGTCCTTACAGGATTCATTCGGAAATCCTTAGTTCTACCGAATTCCAGAAGAGGGGCACAATCCTTGGTTACGATGTAATTAACCCCTCACATTCCGGAACCACTGACGCTGTACTTGGTGAATCTTGAGATTGAACTTCAGATGAATCTCACAGGGACTGGGCAGCAGGCATCTTTATAGGGTTAAGGGTCCTATAACTAACATACACAACCAATCCCTCCCTTGGGAACACTTTTCCCACCTATCCTAGACTTGCCAGGAGTTCCGAGAACGGGCAGAAGTTGCTTCCCGGTTTGCTAAGAGCATGCGTTAAGGTGACACCTAGGCTGCTTAGCATACCGGGCCCAACCTCTTACCTGGCAACAGTAAGTCTGGGATTTGACTACAAGGTGTGACTAGCCCATATGTTGCACCAGGATCTTGCACTTTACAATATCCCGGCCGGCCTAAGACCTAGGGTCTCTGAGGCTTTTCAACTCCGGACTTCTCTAGACACTGGGGCACCTACTTAGCAGGGTGCTCTTGAACTACAGAGAGGAAAAATCCCTCAGCTCATGCATCCATAACACATTGATATGTTAATGGATTAATTGCCGGGCTGACAGGAAAAGGTTCCTGTCCCCACATTTTAAAACAGCAAGGAAACACATTTTAATTTTATATGTGGTTTCTACATGTGTGACAAATGTAAAACAAATATGCTGTGTGTGTATGTTCGCAGCTACTTGGCTTCCTAATATTAGAGTGCTAGCTCCTTCCTAGAGCGAGTTAGCCACTTAATTGAATGTGTTCTGTGATGTGGTCTGCGGTTTGACCTACATTCGGTCTCTGCTCCATCGATAACCGCAGACATCCTTTCCCCATTCACGTTAAGTGGATAACAAGACGGCCGGACACATTGTTGCGAGTAGGCACTTCAACCTTAGACCGCAGACCACTTATCCAATTGAGTTTGTGGTATAGACGTCTGTGGTTTAGGAAGTAATACTCAGCTTCAATCAGCGCTTGGTTGAGCACTAGGAGATCCACCTTGTGTCGTGAATACAATTGGCACATTCTACATACATTTCAATCACTGCAACTACTGCTGCGGCAGAGTTTATTCGAGCATTTGCCCGTTGTCTGCCGCAGCAGTAGCCTGGCGCGCGCCCGAGAGTGACGGGCGCGCGCCGAAGCAGCGGAAGAGCGCCCTCCGATCGGGGCGCTCTCCCTACCGCTGCCGGGTCCGCCGGGTCCCCCGGAACCCCCTGCCGCTGTCCCGCGATCGCGGGACACCAGGGCTCCCTCGGGGAGCCCCTGGACACGCGTGCAGGGGGCGCACGCTCCCGAAGACGCGTGACCGCGCGTCTATGACGCGCGGCACGCCGAGGGGCGGCCACTAGCAAGCCGGGAGATTTCCCGGCTTGCGGTACCGACCACACTGCAATAAAGTGTGTCGGTACTGTAGGTACTAAGCTGCAAAACAGGGACAATAAAGATGGTGTAGAGGAAAACATGTCATTGTGGTGAACATACAATTAACCCCTTCAGTCCCAAAGCAATTTAGGGTTTACAAGCTGGGTATAATACCTTTATTATTGGCCTGGTTAACACCCTATCGCCACACATCCCCACCTCAACGTGCAGGCTGTGGCCCGGCCACCTCGTCCGGTGGTTGGGCTAGCCTGGCATCTCTTGAGGAAATTAGTTTGCAAGGTTTGTCCAGCCGGGAAAGGCCATCTGCATTCCCATTTTCACTGTCTTTCTTGTGCTGGATGGTGAAATCAAATTCCTGCATAGCAAGACTCCAGCGCAGAAACTTGGCATTTTCCCCTGACACCCTTTGAAGCCAACTTAACGGGTTGAGGTCCGTGATCACAGTGAATGGGCGACCGTACAGATAAGGCTGCAGCTTTCGCAAATCCCACACAATCTCAAAACACTCTTTCTCAACGGTGGCATAAGCCACTTCTCTGGGCAGTAGTTTTCTGCTCAGATACACTACTGGATGTTCACTGCCATCCTCCCCCACTTGGCTGAGTACAAAGCTAATGCTATAGTCCGAGGCATCGGTCTGCACAAAAAACTTTTTGGAGTAGTCTGGCGCAGCAAGGATAGGGGCACTGGCCAGTGCAGTCTTCAGGGCCTGGAACGAGGCTTCACAGGCAGGAGACCAGACAACCAATACTGACAGTCGCTTTTGTGTCAAGTAGGTCAGGGGTTTGGCCAAAACGCTGTTCTGAGCGCCAAACTTTCTGTAATAGCCTGCAGTGCCTAAAAAATACTAAAAAGGTGCCTGCTTCTTGGTCTTGGGAACAGTCCACTGCACTATTGCTTCCACTTTTACTGGCTCTGGTTTGAGGTGCCAGCCACCCACCTGGTACCCCAGGGACTTCAGCCATCGCTAATAAGCACTTGGTGGGCTTCAATGTGAGTCCCGCTTCCCTGATTCTAGCTAGCACCGCAGCTACATGTACTAAGTGTGTGTCTCACGAATTGCTAAACACTGCAATGTCATCCAGGTATGCCCTTGCAAACCCCTTCATGCCCTCCAGTAACCGATTGACCAGGCGTTTGAAGGTAGCCGGGGTATTCTTCATCCCGAATGGCATAACTAAGAATTCATAGAGGCCACTCAGGGTAATGAATACTGACTTCTCCCTTGTCTCCGTGTTCAAGGGATCTGCCAGTAACCTTTACTGAGATCCATGGTGGTCAGATACTTTGCCCCCGCGAGTTCATCCAGCAAATCGTCTATGCGAAGCATGGGATTAGCATCTTTCACTGTTCCTGCATTGAGCTGACGGTAGTCCACACAGAACCGGGTGGTTATAAGGAATCCGCTTCTGGCTTTGATTCTAGTCTTGCAGTCCTCTGCAGTTTACAAAGTCTCCATCTGGCAATCAATGGCACATGTGCTGCCTCTCACTGCAGCTTCAGCCCTGTGCTCTGTCATTGGAGGAATGCTCACACACCTCCCTCCTGTGATTGGCTTGCCGCCCTTTATATGCTGGGCTAATTCAGTGCCGAGAATAATCCTACTCTGGATGTCACAGTGTGCTGCCACAAGCCCCCTGGCTTGCCCTGTTCCTGTTACTAGTTCATGCTTTAGCTATAGTTCCTAGTTCTATGCATTAGTTCCTGTTTCCTGTGACCTGCTGCTACTTTCCACGCAGAGGTCTGTGTTCCCTGTGACCTGCTGCAACTCTCCACACAGAGGTCTGTGTACCTGTTTACTGAGGCCTGCTGCACAATCCCTTTTGCAGAGGCCTACTTTGGATTCATGTGCTGAAGCGCTGGATTTCCCTGGCGCTGCCCCGCGATGTTCTGCGTCCAGCCTGCTGTCTCCCCCTACAGAGACTAGTGTCATGAGCCGTGCCCGCTTCTCGCGCAGAAGCCACTCCCACAATCTTGCTCCTACGCTGAAGCAGAGTACCCGTCTAACCGTTGCATAACTCCTGCCTGAATCACGATGAGGCTGCCTTCTCTGATCCTGACCCTGGCTTGTCCTCAGACTACGCTGTCTTCTCCTGTCTGGACCCGGGCTTGTTTTACCATTGACATTGCACTTCGGCTCCAGCTCTGAGGCCTAAGGTCTGTGATTATGTAACCCCACCTCACGGTCTGGTCCCGGTTTGTGGCGAGCACGTCCGTGACAGTGGTCCCATCCTTCTTAGGTACCAGGACTACCGGACAAGCCCAAGGGCTCTGAGACGCTACAATTACCCCTAGGGCCAGCATCTCTTCTACCTCCCTCTCTATACTGCCCTTGGTCTCTGCTGATACCCGATAGGTTGTTTATGCAGAGGGCGCAGATCGCCAGTGAGCACCGGGTGATCTGTGATTTGTGTTATGCCAGGCTTGCCCGTGAACAGAACCCTACACTCTTCTAGCATTGCTCTGGCTTCTGCTCTCTGCCTGGCACTTAATTGAGACCTTATCTCAACTTGCTCTACAGTACCCTCCTGCCTAGACTCACCTAAGAGATGTGGCAGAGAATTGCTCACCAGATCCCCCATCGGTGGGCTACAAATGGCCAGCACTGAGGCCACACTCGGCGGTATTTACTCCTTCAACATGTTATATGATAGGTCTCATTTCTCTCAGCATCTATCTGTGCAACATAGTTGCACTTGTTCACATTTTGGAGCACCGGATACGGTCCTGACCAGGCAGCCATTAATTTGTTCTCCTGAGTAGGTTTTAGAACAAGTACTTGCTGTCCTGGGATGAATTCTCTGCTATGGGCGTTCTGATCATACCAAGTTTTCTGCAGCCCTAAGGTTGTCCTATGCCAACCCCATGAGCATTTCTAACCGGTCTCTGAGATCTACCACATATTGAAGCACAGAAGCATCAGTATTGGTAGTCTCCCATTCCCATCCCTCACGGAATATGTCTAGAGGTCCCCGTACCCTGTGACCATATAGTAACTCAAAGGGAGAAAAGTCTGTAGATTCTTTTGGTACCTCTCGGTATGCAAACAGCAAGTGCTGCAGGTGACCTCATCTTACCCCTTGGTCCCTTGCTCTCTATACAGGAGCCTGCTGTGCCACAAGAAGTAATCAGACCCATCACCTGGCTTAGACTCGGTTGCCTGAAGTCTCAAGCCCTCCAAGCTGGGGTCTGATCGCCCCGCATCCCCAAAACTGGGTACCTAATCAAGCCGATTGTCAAGCCTATGTTGGGGGGACTGGGAACAGGTACAGAGAACAGTATATCAGGGTCAGTAGGTGACTTTGTCTGGCTTACCTGTCTGGTCTCTGAAGAGATCCAGGGGAGCGTAGCCAGATGCCCAAAAAAAGAAGAAATGTGGATAGTGTAATACAGTAACAACGTGTCAATAAAAATATAAAGAGCTTTCAAATTCCTACTCACAAACGAAGTAGAAAAATGAGCATATGTGCCAATCTGGAACTGTGAACCATCCCAGTCTGAATGGTGTGGTATAAACGGTCAGCAATCTCAGAGAAAAGAGAGAACAGCCATGGTGCAGATAGAATAACAACATTTATCAATAGAAAGGTCACAAGTGGAGGCTTACATAGGTCTAGAAAGTAAAGGCAGTAAACTGATGGGTCTTTCAGTGTGTCGCAACTCTCACCGCCCGGTACACACTGCTCACAGCTCTCACGTGCGTCTGGACACCGTGACGTCACTTCCGGATCGTGTCGTCACAGCTCGCCGGAACGGAGGACACCATCAGGAATCCCTCTGCTTCTCTTCCTCCTTTAAGATGGCTAAATTTTGTTATTCTATCTGCACCATGGCTATTCTCTCTTTTCTCTGAGATTGCTGACCGTTTATAACACACCATCCAGACTGGGATGATTCACAGTTCCAGATTGGCACATAATCTCATTTTTCTACTTCGTTTGTGAGTAGGAATTTGGAAGCTCTTTATATTTTTATTGACAAGTTGTTACTGTATTACACTATCCACATTTCTTCATTTTTTGGGCATCTGCGACGCTCCCTTGGATTTTGATCAGCAGTGCACCTTCCAGACTTTTGAAACAGTCTTTTCTACAGGGTTGAGTGATAAGTGGTTTTTGCCTTTGTATTTCACTTATTTTATTATATGATTCACTGTTCACTGTTGTTTATACACTTATTGAATATTTATCACTATTGATTTATTTATTCACTTCATTGTTTTTTTGGGGGGTTAAGTAGAGCGCCATCTAGCATTTGTTCTATACTGGTCTCTGAAGAGACCCCGGGAACAGTAGGTCCCAAATGCAGGGGGACAGGGGTTGAATCTGCTGCAAGCTTGGCTGACAGGCTCCTGGTTATCGCTGCCACATGGTCCAGCTCGGCTGTAAACACACAGGTAACATGCCCCAGGTCATTGCCATGGAGGACCTCAGCATCTAACCTGGGCAATACACCTATCTCCCTAATGCCACATCCGGAACCCCAATCCAAAAAGACCGGGCAACCTGGAGTGACCGCGGTCCTCCATCTAGCATGGTCACTTTCATCCCGGTTCCCGGGAGCAAATCTTCTGGCCGCACCATATCAGGGCATACCAGGGTAACGGTGGCACCGGAGTCTAGCAAGCCATTCGCCTGCCGGTCCCTAATGGTCACCCTCCGCAGATGCTTCTGCAAGACATCATTGGGCTGCATCCTGACTGGTGCAATGTGATGTCTTACGATCTCCGCTGCTTGTTCCATGGTGGCAAGTGCAGGTTCTCCCGTGGATGTCCCTCTGTGGGTTGATTCCATGGCTATGCTTGGTTCCTCTGTGTGTGCCAGCTGCACACGGGCGACCGGCCTCAAAGCTTGTGATCGTTGCCCCAGATGGGATCCCCCGGACTGGTCCAGGTCTGTGCTATCTGACCTGAGATGACCGACCTTGTTGCAGGAAAAACACCGCCTCTCGTGTCTACATTCTGCATCTTTTATTATGTTGCCTTGTGCTGCAGGCTTGTGGGTCCACTGAGGGGTGGTTTTGGCTCCATTGGCCGGGCTGGCTGCATCTTTAGTTGCCGCTTCTTGCTCATCAAAGCCCTGCTGGTCACATACTCATCTGCCATCCTCGCAGCAGCTATATGGGTTTTAGGTTTATGGTCAAAGACCCATGCCCTCATGTCCGAGGGAAGCTGCTGCAGAAGTTGCTCCTGTACAACCAAGTCCATTAAGGTAAGGAACTGGTCAACCCCATAACCCGCCACCCACTGATTTGCAAACAATGCCTGGAACTTGCCCCGGTAGGCTTTGGGGGTGAGGGCATACTGGGCGAGCAACAGGCTTTTAACATGACTGTTGCAATTGGCTTCCACACATGGAATGCCCTGCACAGTTCATTTGGCTCTGCCGGACAATAAGGGACGCAGTCTCCGAACTTCATCGTGGGACTTTGTAGGAGTCAAACTACATTTCAAAGTCATTGAGGAATGTGTCTATCTAGTCTGTGCCATCCACAAATTTGCTTAAACTGTGGTGGTCAACCTTGGGAATATCCTGTTTCCCGTTGACAAGGTGAGAGTGGGGGGCTTTTCCATGCAGTGCTCTGCTGCTGTAGCCCCCTTTCCCCATGCGGCAAGGAGAGCTGTGAGCCCAGGGGTGGCAATTCCAGCAGCTGCAACGACTACTTCCTCCACACCCACTGGCACCAAGCCACCAATATCCAGGTGGTCTCCCGCTCTCTCCCAATGTCATTGCAGCCCTGGAGCTGGATTAACCTCCTGCACTCCGGGCTGATTGGTGTCCGTTGCCACTACAGCTGAGGGGCCATGCCCGTCCAGTGGAGCCATTTGGGCTTCATGATTCTCCAAGTCCTCCTCCAGTTGCCCCTTTACCCGACCATCTGTCGGTAGTCCATAGCCTGCACACCTTGCCACGATTTTTTCTCTGTTCCAGGACCAGAACCATCCTGAATGTAGACTCATGTTGTGATGTTAGCACAGGGATATGGGTAAAGGGAACTGTAAACGAAATTGAGGGTAAAAAGCGCATTAATAAAGGCAGTATGCTCGGCTGTTTATCCCTATTTTGCATTGGGTCTGAAGGGGTTAATTTTATATGCACCACACATGTACTGGTCTCCCCTCTGTCCCTTTTTGTCCCCATTTTGCAGGATTATATATACCTGCGGTAACCTATTACATTGTGCGCCTGCATTACTGGTTTTGGGACACAAGATGCCGCTGCGAGAGCCAAACCGCAAGTTAATTGGAGAAGCGTGGTGTTCCATTGAAACGTATACAGTAGGTATCCCTTACTGAGGCTTGAACTCATAACCACATGGTCAATTGAATCAAAGGGTTGCAGTTTCCAGTCTCAAGTGGGTATCGGATACAATGTATCCCCCTCCCGGTTAGTAGCGTAACTTGAATGGCGGCTGGCAATTGGCGTGGGAACTCGGTCAATTGATGTGGGATCTCGGTTAACCGCAAGTCAATTGACGTGAGAAGCCCATAGCCCAGCATTGCCAGTTCAAGGAGATGCTCTAACTAGGGAACAGGAAGGGCTAGCAACTTGAAATTTGGTGTGCAGCCCCAGAGTAACATCCCAAGCACCCACATATTAAAAATATAATTTTAGTATAAGTGGAACATGTATTTTTTAATAATGTACCTTTTCTGGCTGCAGTTTTAAATGGACAGGCAGGATGAGTTTTTTTCTACTGTCATTGTGATGCACTCAGGGACCAAATGTTTTAACACCCATGAGCTGGGGCATTTTCCTATGCAGACTTCATAGACCCCCTGCTGCGGCAATGCCTCTGAGTCTAGGGAAGTGTGGCATATGAAAGCCCCAGAGCCAGGATATGTGACTTAGCCAGGATGCCCGCTGAATGGGAGATCCTGTTAGCCACCTGGGCTAGTTCACACCCTGAGTCCCACTCCAAGCCTGGGAGATGCCAGGTATAAAGGGGAGTACACATATATTAAGCAGCCAATGTGTCAATGTCGCACAGGTGCTGTATTAACCGGAAATCCCTGTAGTGCCCACTCTGCAAACTGTGGGCAAGTAGTGGATTTGAGAGTGGGAAAATTCCCACGAAGGTGATTGGGCAGGTGTGTTGTAGATATGATAGCAGACCCTATATACATGCTCCCCAAGCTATCCCCATTGTATTTTGTTTTTATTCTACAATGTGAACGAATTTCCACCGCTCTTCTAATAGCGGAAAAGAGCAGCAGCAACGAATCCAGAACGCAACAAGTTAATTACAACGGAACCAAGGACATAACTCTGCTTCAGGAATTCGTTAGTGCTGGGGGTTATGTAACTAACCCCAATGGACCAGAACAAACTTTGCCATATTCACGGACATATTGGGCTTTGCACCCCTTGCAAAAGAATTGCATATTAAAAGACAATATTCCGGTGCTTTGTTTTATTTATGGACATTCTATCCTGTTCTCTTCTTGCGCTCCTCCAGGCCTGCCTCCACTCCCAATTGGTCAGCTGCACTATATATTGCCTGTCTTGCAACTTCCACATTGCTCGACATAGTATCTCTTGTGGATGTCTATTCTGGCTCTATCTCTTGTCTTCGCTTATTCAGGTTACAACTCGGAGTGGTGGACTACAGTCTCTGGCTCTCGAACTCTAGCTCTCGACCCCGGCTCCCTTTTGACTACGCGGTTTCTCACATCCCTCGATCTCAGATTGGACTCCGACCTTCAAAATCTCTCCTATCCCTGACCTTGGATAACGGCAACTACTACTTCTCTTCTTTTACCGTTACCGGCAAGTATTTCGACAGCTATTTCCACCTGGCCAAGCAACACCCTAACACCACACTCTAGACACAATCCTTCTGCTGTGGGTGCTTGCACATATACGTCCCCACCTCAGTACAAGGGACGGGTCTGGTCTGAGGGCAGCACCGGCGTAACATTATGTTGAGCCCACAAGACGCAGATCAGACTGAACGTGGCAGCATGATATCGGCCATGTATCAGCAAATCCAGATCATGACCGATCAGCTTGTTCTTCTCACCAGACAGGTAGAAGATCTCTCTTTACAGGCACCCCCTGTGGTACCACCTCCGGCACATGTGGAACCGGTGGGCGCCGCAGCACCGGGCCCAAAGATCCCGGCACCCGAGCCGTAGAATGGGGGCCCGCACGCCTGCCACGGATTTCTCAAGCAATGTGAGATCCAGTTTAAGATGGCTCCGCAGCAGTATTCCTCCAGACATAAGAAGGTGGCGTATGTCTACAGCCTACTCACGGGAAATGCCCTGGCCTGGGCCTCCCCGATTTGGGAACTACGTCCCGAAGTTACTTGAGATTATGCGACATTTAGACGAGACTTTCGTCAGGTCTTCAATTCCCCCGCACGACAGGAGACTCCTTCTGACTCCTTGCTTCAGCTTTCACATGGACGTCGGCCCGTGGCCCAGTATGCCTTGGAGTTCAGGACCCCAGCAGCTGAGACTCTGTGGTGTCAAGAGGCTTTAGTGGCAGTTTTTTGGCAAGGACTAACGAATTCCGTAAAGGACGAGCTTGCCTCAAAACCCAGGTCAGGACTTCTGAAAGAACTTATCTCCCAGGCAATTTGGGTGGACCAACGTCTCCAGGTACGCCACTCCGAGCACCAGCACGTCTGATTTGTACCTTTTCGTGCCCCCTTTCCCAGGTTCTCTTCACCCACGAGACATACACTACCGACACACTTTATTGAAGTGTGGTCGGTACCGCAAGCCGGGAAATCTCCCGGCTTGCTAGTGGCCGCCCCTCGGCGTGCCGCGCGTCATAGACGCGCGGTCACGCGTCATCGGGAGCGTGCGCCCCCTGCACGCGTGTCCAGGGGCTCCCCGAGGGAGCCCTGGTGTCCCGCGATCGCGGGACAGCGGCAGGGGGTTCCGGGGGACCTGGCGGACCCGGCAGCGGTAGGGAGAGCGCCCCGATCGGAGGGCGCTCTTCCGCTGCTTCGGCGCGCGCCCGTCACACTCGGGCGCGCGCCAGGCTACTGCTGCGGCACAGAACGGGCAAATGCTCGAATAAACTGTGCCGCAGCAGTACCACTTCTCCGCTGCCCGCTCTGGAGGCTCCAGAACTGATGCAACTCGGAGTTCAATGCACTCGGGCACCTATACAACATTTCCGCAGACTCAGTGGATTATGCTTTTACTGCGATCCTCTGAGCATCTGATTCGCGAATGTCCTCAGTGTCTGGAAAACGACCAAGCCCAGTGAGTATGAAAGGGCGCTCCCTGCTAATTCTTCCTGTCCCCTTTCCAAGAAGGAACTTCCTAAAAGTTCACTATTCCCATTTCCCTCTCTGGTCCTACCATTCAGACATCTACAACGGCATTAATCGATTCGGCGCAGGAAGAAACATCGTGGACCAGAAGTTCTCCGAATTTAACCAGATTCCACTCATTAAGAAGAAGTCTCTTGTTGCCTTGTTAGGGATCGACTGCCTTCAACACCCGTAGCGGTCACTTCGAATATCTCGTGATGCCCTTCAGCTTATGCAACACCCCGGCGGTCTTTCAGGACTTTATCAATGACATTTTTCGGGATGTCTTTAACCTTTTTGTAATTGTTTATCTGGACGACATTCTTATTTTTTCTAACAATCTACAGGATCATATCACTCATACGAAGTTTGTCCTCTCCCGCCTCCGAGAGAATCGCTCGTTAGCCAAAATGGAGAAATGTCTCTTTAACCAGACTTCCACCTCTTTTCTTGGCTATATTATTTCCGACAGGGGATTTGCCATGGATCCAGAGAAACTGAGAGCCGTAGTGGATTGGCCGCAACCCGATTCCCTCAAGTCCATTCAGCGGTTTCTAGGGTTTTCCAATTATTACCGGAAATTTATTCGCAACTTTTCAACCATCATCGCTCCGATCACGGCACTGACCCGAAAAGGAGCTGATCCTTCAGCTTGGTCACCTGAGGCAGTAACGGCTTTCAAAACATTGAATCAAGCATTTGCCTCAGCTCCCATCCTCCACCACCCGGACACCAATTTTCCATTTAACCTGGAGGTAGATGCTTTGGACTGCGGGGCCGGTGCAGTCCTATCCCAGAGATTTTCTCCCCAGGATAAACTCCACCCTTGAGTTTTTTTCTCTAAGAAGTTTTCTCCAGCTGAGAGAAACTATGACGTGGGCAATAGGGAACATTTGACTGTCAAGTTGGCCCTTCAGGAATGGAGGCATTTTTTTGAGGGGTCAAAAGAGCCCTTCGGACCATACAAATATTTTGTACATCGAGAGTGCCCGCTGCTTAGGCTCCCGCCAAGCCTGCTGGTCGTTATTTTTCTCTAGGTTTAATTTTATTTTGGCCCACATTCCCGGCACCAAGAACATCAAGGCGGATGCCCTCTCTAGACAGTATTCTTCTGTAGAGAGACCGGAGAAAAATACTGAGTCCATCCTTCCCAAGCAAAAGATCCTTGCGGTCGCTGCATTCAAGAATCTTGAAAAAATCAAGTCTCAAAAACACCTTCCTAGAGATCTCGAGGTACTAAAGGACACCTTGTATGTTGAGCCCACGTTCATTCCTGAGATTCTGGATTCGGGGCACGCCTCCCGTTCGGAAGGACATACGGGATTCAAAAAAACATTGGACCTCATCCGTCGCACCTTCTGGTGGCCCAATATGGCCAAGACCATCCTTGAATTTACTCGGGCCTGTCCGGTATGTGCACACAATAAGATACCTCGTCAGAGACCCCATGGTCTTCTTATGCCTATACCAGTGGTTCCCAATCTGTGCGCCCCGGCACCCTGGTGCGCCGCAGCTTGCCTAGAGGGGCGCCGCAATTATCCTCCCCACAATCCCTCCGATCATCATTCCCCACCATCACTCCGATCATCACTCCCCACCATCCCTCCGATCATCACTCCCCACCATCACTCCGATCATCACTCCCCACCATCACTCCTTCATGCCGGCCAGGCCGCAGGGAATTGGCTGCAGGCAGATAGGAAGCCGGGGGCGGGGATTTGTGCAGAGCACACGGTGCGTGTGTGTGTCTGCCTTCCTGCTCCTCTGTCTGCGCGGTTTCCCGTCCCCTTCTGCCCCGGGTGATAGGAGAAGGTAGGGGGTGATAGGAGAAGGGAGAGGGAGGGGAGAGTTGTACATTTGCCTGCCCAATGACTGTGTGCCTGGAGCTGCCTGCACGGATCTTCTCCACCCCAACCTCCCCCCCTTACATCCGTCGCTGCCTCTGCTCTCCACTGCTCTTCAATGTGTGTATCTGTGTGTGTGTGTATTTATTTGTGTGTGTTTGTGTATTTATTTGTGTGTGTGTTTATTTGTGTGTGTGTGTATTTATTTGTGTGTGTGTATTTGTGTGTGTGTGTGTGTGTGCTGGTGCTGTGTGTGCTGTGAGTGTGTGCAGTGTACTGTGACTGTGTGCTGTGTGTGCTGTGTGTGCTGTGTGTGCTGTGTGTGCTGTGTGTGCTGTGTGTGCTGTGTGCAGTGAGTGTGTGCAGTGTACTGTGAGTGTGTGCAGTGTGCTGTGAGTGTGTGCAGTGTGCTGTGTGTGCTGTGTGTGTGCTGGTGCTGTGTGTGCAGTGTGTGTGCTGTGTACAGTGAGTGTGTGTGTGCTGTGTGCATTGAGTGTGTGCTATGTGTGTTGTGTGTGCAGTGTGCTGTGATTGTGTGCAGTGTGCTGTGAGTGTGTGCAGTGTGCTGTGAGTGAGTGTGTGCTGGTGCTGTGTGTGTAGTGTGTGTGCAGTGTGCTGTGTGGGTGCTGTGTGTGTGCAGTGTGTGTGCTGTGTGTGCAGTGTGCTA